>NC_025695.1:36624680-36629131 GCF_000633955.1 Camelina sativa
TGAGATTTCTGTTTCAAGGGATATAACCACGTATATCTTGTGTAATGATCCACAATCACAAGATAGTATTTGAACTGATCAATAGAGAAAATTGGTGATGTCCACACATCAGAATAAAGATATTCAAGAGGGTGTGATGATTTGATTGTGTTTGTAGAAAAAGGGAGTTTGTGGCTTTTATTGATCAAACAGTCGGTACACGACAATTGTTTTTGAGAAGTGTTTGAAAGTGGTAAAGAAAAATTTGAAACAATAGCTTTTAAAGTCGAGATAGTAGGATGCCCAAGTCGGAAATGCCATGATGAGAGGTCGGTTTTTGGTGATGGTGATGCCGAGAAAGCGGAACTGGTAGTGCGTGTAACCGGCCACTCATATAACTCATTCCTAGTCCTGCCTTGGAGTAACTGGACCCCCGTGCTGAGATCCTTCACCTGAAAGTACGCAGGATAGAAGTGCACAGACACTTGATTATTATTGCACAAGCGATATATCGAAATTAAATTTTTGCAGACATCAGGGACATATAAGATATCTTGAAGCTTAAGAGAGCGAGATGGAGTAGGAAGCAAACCAGAACCCATTTGTGTTATGGGAATACCCGAACCATCAGCTATTTTGACCTCTTCACCACCATTATACGGCAGATGTATAGATAGGTTGGAGAGATCAGAAGTCAAATGGTGTGTAGCTCCACTATCGAGGATCCAGGGAGTCAGGTTGTAGGATGGAGTCGCCGCAAAGTTGGCTTGTGGCTGCCACGGAGGTGGTGAACTAGCTTGATATCCGCCGCCAGAGTTAGAGTAACCACGACCAGAGGATTGCAGCTGAGAACACCACCTTGCACTATGACCGTGTACGCCACAAATCTGACAACGCCCTTGGTAACCACGACCACGCGAGATAGAACGGGACTGAAACTGGTTACGTTGTTGGGACATGGTATTATTTCCACGTGATTGCTGATGACCCTGAGTGTTGTGACCTTTATGAGAAGCAATGTTCGCAGAAGCCGAAATTGACGAGGATGCGGTGAGCAACGTTTGAATCTTTAGCTCTTGGTTGATGAGTTTCTCATGGAGAACCATAAGTGACGGCGGTGTGTCACGTCCGGCGATCTGATCTGTAACTTGTTTGTACTCATCAGGTTGACCACCAAGTATGTAGTCAATCTGGTCTTCATGCGGGATCGGACTAGCAAGTAACGCTAGTTGATCAAAACATGTGGTAAAGCCATTGAAGTAGTCTTCAATGGATTTAGTACCCTTCTTCCATTGTTTTAGCTGCTCACGGATCTGAAGAATGTGACCTCTACTCGGTTGAGCATAGGTATTGGTAAGAGTACTCCAGATCTCAGCCGACGTATTGGCTTTGGAGAGAAGAGGCTGCACCGATAAGGAGATAGCACCGAGAAGACTCGAGAGTAGTAGCTGATCCTGCCTTTGCCAATGTTTGTAGGCAGGATTAACGGTGGTGGTGCCGTCGGTGGTAAGAGTGGCATCAGGGGCGATCGTTGAACCATCAAGATAACCGGCAAGATCATAGCCATTGCATAAGGCATGAACTTGTCGTTTCCACATCAGGAAGTTAGTGGAGGTGAGCTTCGTAACGTTAGACATATTAACGTTAACGAGGGATGACGCATCGGCGGGGGCAACGACTTCAGAAGTTGCAGACATGATCGACAGAGGAACAAGAAAGAAGAGGAAGAGAGAGAGGAGAGAATTTAAAAGAAACGGCGATCGAGAGAAAAAAAAATTAGGGTTTTAACCTTTTATGGCTCTGATACCATAATAAGACTGAGCGTATCTTATTCATTAGGGAATGTACAATATATATAGTCTCATACAATAGGGTTTCTATAAGCACTAATTACATTTGTATCCTTCTCTCCTTAATAGAACGAATCTTTCATATTATCCTTGGTTGTACCTTGTAAATGTACTTAACTAAAGCAACAATGCCTCCTCTCCATTGCTATTTCCTCCTGAACCATTAGTCTTCTTAGAATTAGTTTGCTGGTGAATAATTAACCCTGTTTGTTAAAAAAAAAAAAAAAAGTGAATAATTAACCCTATGTCTTGTGCTAGATCAGAACTTCATTTGCGCAAAGATCTTCCAAAATGCTACATACGGACTGGTTTAGCATGTGTATTGGATCATGATGTTTGGTGTGCTCTCAGTGGTCTGGTTTTGATGTCCAGATATAATTGTATATATATATTAGTGTTTGAAGGGAAGATGGTAAGGCTGATAGGAACATTTCAGAGTGAATGGGTCAAAAGTCCTCAAGACTATATATGATAGGTTCTCTCACTCCATTATTGATTTAGACGAAAGCTATGTCAGTTTTTAGATTGAATATGATATATTCTTCTCTATGAAGTCCAATGTGCATGGGAACTAATAGAAAAAGACAAAAATAAAACGTTCATCGCCGATCCGTTTTGTTTATATGTTAGATTTTTCTTGTTTCCAAAATGAAACGACTGTATAAAAATCAAAACCAATTTGTATAACGTAATCATAAAGTCACAAAAGTCTATCATTACTCGCATATCTCTAAACAAATTGAATGTCCATATGATACAATAATGGGATACTTAAACACAAAAAAAGTCGCCATACTTGCATTGCATGTACATGAAAAACTTCTATAAATATAAATCTGGATACTTAAGTACTACATAAGTAACACAAATTAAAATTACGTAACCGGTAAGAAATTTATATATGCACACAATTAAGCTTTAATTAGGCAAAATGAGTGAAATAAACAGAAGAAAATGATTATATGGGCCAATATAGTTAGATGTGGTAATGTCANTATAAGCACTAATTACATTTGTATCCTTCTCTCCTTAATAGAACGAATCTTTCATATTATCCTTGGTTGTACCTTGTAAATGTACTTAACTAAAGCAACAATGCCTCCTCTCCATTGCTATTTCCTCCTGAACCATTAGTCTTCTTAGAATTAGTTTGCTGGTGAATAATTAACCCTGTTTGTTAAAAAAAAAAAAAAAAGTGAATAATTAACCCTATGTCTTGTGCTAGATCAGAACTTCATTTGCGCAAAGATCTTCCAAAATGCTACATACGGACTGGTTTAGCATGTGTATTGGATCATGATGTTTGGTGTGCTCTCAGTGGTCTGGTTTTGATGTCCAGATATAATTGTATATATATATTAGTGTTTGAAGGGAAGATGGTAAGGCTGATAGGAACATTTCAGAGTGAATGGGTCAAAAGTCCTCAAGACTATATATGATAGGTTCTCTCACTCCATTATTGATTTAGACGAAAGCTATGTCAGTTTTTAGATTGAATATGATATATTCTTCTCTATGAAGTCCAATGTGCATGGGAACTAATAGAAAAAGACAAAAATAAAACGTTCATCGCCGATCCGTTTTGTTTATATGTTAGATTTTTCTTGTTTCCAAAATGAAACGACTGTATAAAAATCAAAACCAATTTGTATAACGTAATCATAAAGTCACAAAAGTCTATCATTACTCGCATATCTCTAAACAAATTGAATGTCCATATGATACAATAATGGGATACTTAAACACAAAAAAAGTCGCCATACTTGCATTGCATGTACATGAAAAACTTCTATAAATATAAATCTGGATACTTAAGTACTACATAAGTAACACAAATTAAAATTACGTAACCGGTAAGAAATTTATATATGCACACAATTAAGCTTTAATTAGGCAAAATGAGTGAAATAAACAGAAGAAAATGATTATATGGGCCAATATAGTTAGATGTGGTAATGTCAATATCAAGGCACGCTGTTATTTGCGAATGGGCCCTTAGTATATTTTGATCGGCATTTAAGTAAGCCAACTCTTTTTTTCTTTGTGGTCACCTAACTTAACGTTTCCAACGTTTATATACTACATACAACAAAGGTAGATACAAAGATATCTCATTCATCCCTAGCTCATCTTATATATTTTCTTTTTTTTTTGGCATCAAATATTCATATTCACATCATGTAAGTTTGAATTCGGGTGATGACACTGCGACAATCCATCACAAATCACTAGACTATATAAGTTTAAAATCTGTAATACCTCCTTAAATTTACATAGTGTAATTGAACTTGAATATAGATGCTGAATTTGAGTATGTGGTGACGTAACAAATTCTTGTGGACGACACTTGAATGCCTAAAACTCATACACAATGCCCAACTTTTGAAGCTCGTAAGAAACTAATATATAGAGCCACCTATGATATTTAAGCAATGGTCTTGTTCCTAGGCATGTCAATTGAGTAAATCCGGTCTACCCGACAGATTCAAACCTCCGAAGACCAAAATATTATTAGTATGTATGGTCCGATTTGAATAAGACTAGAATTCTAAGAATTTATAAATTAACATGTTTTTAGCAAATCCAAGTTAATTCAACTAAGAAGGTGAAAAAAAAAAAAAA
>NC_025695.1:36631114-36633301 GCF_000633955.1 Camelina sativa
ATGTAGGTTCCATCACAACTACACTGGTTTTCCTACAAAAATACTTTCTAGGATTTTTGGTTAACCATACAGTGACTTTCTAGGATGTTCGTGTAACTTAAATTTGTTTTCGTTAATGAAACCTCACAACCATAAAATCATCTTATCATTGGTACTAATCGCATATGAAAGATACAAACAAACAAGTTTTCTAAAATGAAAATTTGATTAGAATATCACTTTATCTTGCATTTTATAATGTCTCCTCTCCACACAAAAAAAGGTGTCAATAACTTCTTCTACTTTTTTTTTTGCTAAAACTTCTTCTTTAGTATATCTTTACGTTAACCCCCCCAAAAAAAAAACACTCATATGGCATAATCAACGAAAATAATGATGCTAAGACTAGATATAAAGAAAAAAAAGTAGATGAGACAAAACAGCTACACGTTGGCAGTTTCTTACTAGCATGGGAGGAAAAAAAAAGATCACGTTTATTAATAAAAATCTTGTAATGAAAAATGAAGAAATCGAAATTTCGTAACCGTAAAAGTCGGAATAAAAAAATAATCTGATAAAAGAATACAAATCTTGGGAACTAATAATAATTTATTAATCGTGAGGAAAAAATAAATAACGGACCATTCTGGTTCCGGTACCGGTTCAGACGACGTTAACAGGCTTCCGAAGGAACATGAGTGATGAAGGTGGCGCGTCTCCAATCCACGCGCCGACGTAGAGACGTTCGTAGTAATGGACACAGTAAAGAGATAGTGAGAGCTGAAGCTGGTCTCGTGTCCATAGGAACTTAGGGAGCCGTGCGAGGACAGGATGGATACACAGGAAGTAGAGACATCTATAGCCGCCGAGGGCCGACACTACGGATCGAAGGGACAAAGACGGTCGTGGTGACACTTGTTGGAAACAGAGCTCTTCCCATATAGAGTCGTTACGAGCCACGGCCGACCAAAGACGGCACACACATGCGGCTGAACAGAGAGATGGACCGTCTAGTCGCCGAAGGATTTCCACAAGAACGTCGTGATGGTCGTTGATACTGAATTCGGGACGATCTTGTGCCACTCTTTGTCTCTTGTTGTTACTTTTCTCCACCATGCCTATACGTTTCTCCGACATGGTAAAGCAAGAGAGATAGATAGAGATCTGTGTGTTTTCAAAGAGAGAAGATTGATACAGCTGTTAATATCACACGGGCACATAGAAATATTTATATGTGTATATATTGTGTGTGAGTGAGAGAGGCAGGGAGAGGAGTGATGTTTATATTTCAATCTGATAATAGAATAAAAATATAATGTTGGTTGGGTGGTTCTTGTTCCTTTTATATAAAACCTTAGTCTGTATCATTACTTGTTGTTGTCTTTTTGTTTCAAAAGCTATTGGTATAACATATAACTATTTGTTTTTGTTTTGTTTTGCTTCACTAATCTTTACATGTCTTTTAAATCCTAGTATGACCAATGGAATTACTTAATACGGGTATCAAACTATTCATATTCAATTATTGATTGGAATGAATCATATAATTATAGTAATTCACATATATATGCTTAGAGTCAATCAAATCAAATTTAACATGCTATTTTGATCATTTTGTGCTATTATTAATTTTGAAATTTTTTTTTTAAAAGTGGAGAGAAAAGAATGTTTACATCCAAGTATCCAACTAACTGAGAACTATTTAGGAAAGAGTTAAGTTTTTATTTATTTATTTTGAATGCAACTCTGTTATAAAATTGAAATCTAATACTCCCTCCGTTTCATAATATAGAATGTTTCATAATATAGAATGTTTTAGAGGTTTTTCTTTGTTTTATAATATAAAATGCTTTCAATTTTTAAGTAACTTTTAGATTATTTTTATATTTTTTTATTATTTATTTTATGCAGTNAAAAAAAAGCTTTAATAAAATAAAAATAGAAAACTCACAAGCAAAGCTTATTGATAAACAACAAAACACATCAAATAAATTCTAGCTATTGGAGTCAATATATGTAATGACTAATGATATTGATTTGAATCAGTTTTTCTAGATTCACCAACAAAATGAATGTTCAAAGTTTTTATGTGTTTTGGAAATATACGAAATATTATACGGTTTGTATTGGTACACATGGGAGTAACTGAAAGGGAAAAAAAAAGAATTTAAAAGAGAATGGTGCACAGGAAAAAAAAAAAAAAAAAAA
>NC_025695.1:36635605-36637724 GCF_000633955.1 Camelina sativa
AATGAATCATATAATTATAGTAATTCACATATATATGCTTAGAGTCAATCAAATCAAATTTAACATGCTATTTTGATCATTTTGTGCTATTATTAATTTTGAAATTTTTTTTTTAAAAGTGGAGAGAAAAGAATGTTTACATCCAAGTATCCAACTAACTGAGAACTATTTAGGAAAGAGTTAAGTTTTTATTTATTTATTTTGAATGCAACTCTGTTATAAAATTGAAATCTAATACTCCCTCCGTTTCATAATATAGAATGTTTCATAATATAGAATGTTTTAGAGGTTTTTCTTTGTTTTATAATATAAAATGCTTTCAATTTTTAAGTAACTTTTAGATTATTTTTATATTTTTTTATTATTTATTTTATGCAGTTTTGTTTATGATTGGTTGAATTTTTTTAAAGTGGTTATTTCTTAATCTGTGTGCTTTCACTCAAAACATCTTATATTTTGAAACGGATGGAGTATATTAGTGATTAGTGTTTGTCTTTTGAAAGTGAGCCAGAGGGATAACCTAAAACTTCAAACCTAATCGAGATTGATAGGTAAATTNTAATAAAATTGAAAAGTAGTCTTACGTTTTACTTCACAAAAACTAAAAGAGATTTACGCTATATTTTCTAAAAATGGTAGAAATATCATTTTGCCCAATTACTCCGATTGGTAACTCTTTGGTCAAAAACAGAGTGATATTGTTACTTTGACGCTAATATTGAAGAATGTCTTTGGTGTTCGTGGCTGTGATGTGAACACTATTTGATCCATGAAGGTGGGAATCTTAACTAGGCGTTAATTGGTAAAATGTGGTTTAATCTGTAATGACTATTGCATGATATATAGAATTTCTTGTAAGTTTTGTTAAAGAAAGGTGTGTGGTTACTTTATTCGAAGGTAGGTGTGATTGGTTTAGGTGGTTTCTGAGTAATGTAGTTTTATAATGTGGTGATTATGCCATGTTTCTTTAAGGCATGAAGGTGGCAATCTTAACTAGGCTTATGAAAAGTAATTTAATTTTATGATTAATGGACAGTAGATCGGAATGGATTGTAGTTAATAAAATACATTTGGTTAAGATGGACGGTTATTATAGGATTGAACTATCCAATCGTAGTGGCTCAAGATGAATGGTTGATACTTGGTACAAGACTTGGCTATCAAGGTTAGACATAAGAGCGTGAGTCAAAATGTCATGATATACGATTGTTATAATAAGGTCATATCATACTATCAGTCCTGCATACTATCATAATATCTAAAATCATGATTGAAAATTATTATAGAACCAAGCTGTCAATACTTTTAGATCAATATAAATTATTGTTACTTGTATGGACTATTGACCAGTAAGAAATGTGTGTATGTTGTAGAGATTATTGTAGTTTTTACTTAAGAGTGCATATAAAATTTATTGAGCATGAGACTAAGTGATATGAATGAATCATATGATTCTATTAATTGCATGATCCGATCGATGGTTGCTGAATTAGCATGTGGATGGGGAATGCCATCTTTACGAGGTAATTCATTATTTTTACTTTTTTTTTGTATGCAATTGAGTACTAGTGTTTAGTGTACTGCGCACAAAACTATCATGTGAACAAGTTTTTTGAACTTAGGGGATTTTGGTTTTGTAAGATTGGATAGGGGCTTTGAACATTTTTGAATATATGTAATGAATTTTCTTTTTATTTCATTTTATGTTGCAGTTAAAACTTTAAGAAACTGTTCAAAGGAAAAATCGGCTTGCCGAATTAGACAGACCATATGTAATAAGAGGCGAAACTGTTTGTGTGTCGGAGTGTTTTAGTTCGCCCACAACCACCGAACTCTGGTTCAATAGTCTTTGGCAATAATACAGAAACATTTCGAGACAAATTCTCCCCAACAAGGACAACACTAGATTTTCTGGTCTTCTCACAGTAAAGCTATGTAGGTTCCATCACAACTACACTGGTTTTCCTACAAAAATACTTTCTAGGATTTTTGGTTAACCATACAGTGACTTTCTAGGATGTTCGTGTAACTTAAATTTGTTTTCGTTAATGAAACCTCACAACCATAAAATCATCTTATCATTGGTACTAATCGCATATGAAAGATACAAACAAACAAG
>NC_025695.1:36641079-36643140 GCF_000633955.1 Camelina sativa
TTTAACTATAATAAGTATTACAAAATGTGTAAAAAAAACTATTACAAAATGTGACTACGTGTGTAAACAAAACCTACTTGTGATTTTTTTATAGATACTGGTGGGTATTATTGGGTAACGTAAAAAGTAAAGAAGGATTTGGAACGACTAGTTCTTTGTTTCCTCCACTCCACGCTTTGCTTTCTGAACGGTAGTGTTGAGTCAAATCCCTCACGTTGACTTTTTTTTGTTTGTTTTTCTTTTTGTTTTTTCTCAATCCCATATTTATAAATAATTATAGCATGTACACGTACTTTAAATACAATCCAATCGAAAATTCATACACCCTTGAAAAACTAGACCGTTGTCATAGTGATTTGATAACATGGAGCATGTTCGTTTCAAGTACCTACGATTGCGACAACCACAACTATTATGGTTCGTTTGATTGTTGCACGTACCTGCGACGTAACGCTGCAGCAAACACATCTTCTCATTTTAAACGTCGATTAGATACGGCGATTAAAAAAATTGTGTTTGCCGTTGCCGCAGTCGCCTGCGTCAATAAAACGAACATGCCCAATTGATACCTCGTACGTTTAGATACCAATTCATGGTAAATTTTGGTCACTGAGATTAGATTATTTGACCCATCAACCACACTAGTATAGATTCCAAAACTTACTATAGAAGTATGTGGATTCGATAAAATATTACTCCTTCTATCCCATAAAAATTGATGTTTTGGGATATTTTTTTGTTCTACAAAGATTGATGTTTTGTAAACTTTAAGAAGTAATCATTGAAAATATTNCTTGTAAGTTTTGTTAAAGAAAGGTGTGTGGTTACTTTATTCGAAGGTAGGTGTGATTGGTTTAGGTGGTTTCTGAGTAATGTAGTTTTATAATGTGGTGATTATGCCATGTTTCTTTAAGGCATGAAGGTGGCAATCTTAACTAGGCTTATGAAAAGTAATTTAATTTTATGATTAATGGACAGTAGATCGGAATGGATTGTAGTTAATAAAATACATTTGGTTAAGATGGACGGTTATTATAGGATTGAACTATCCAATCGTAGTGGCTCAAGATGAATGGTTGATACTTGGTACAAGACTTGGCTATCAAGGTTAGACATAAGAGCGTGAGTCAAAATGTCATGATATACGATTGTTATAATAAGGTCATATCATACTATCAGTCCTGCATACTATCATAATATCTAAAATCATGATTGAAAATTATTATAGAACCAAGCTGTCAATACTTTTAGATCAATATAAATTATTGTTACTTGTATGGACTATTGACCAGTAAGAAATGTGTGTATGTTGTAGAGATTATTGTAGTTTTTACTTAAGAGTGCATATAAAATTTATTGAGCATGAGACTAAGTGATATGAATGAATCATATGATTCTATTAATTGCATGATCCGATCGATGGTTGCTGAATTAGCATGTGGATGGGGAATGCCATCTTTACGAGGTAATTCATTATTTTTACTTTTTTTTTGTATGCAATTGAGTACTAGTGTTTAGTGTACTGCGCACAAAACTATCATGTGAACAAGTTTTTTGAACTTAGGGGATTTTGGTTTTGTAAGATTGGATAGGGGCTTTGAACATTTTTGAATATATGTAATGAATTTTCTTTTTATTTCATTTTATGTTGCAGTTAAAACTTTAAGAAACTGTTCAAAGGAAAAATCGGCTTGCCGAATTAGACAGACCATATGTAATAAGAGGCGAAACTGTTTGTGTGTCGGAGTGTTTTAGTTCGCCCACAACCACCGAACTCTGGTTCAATAGTCTTTGGCAATAATACAGAAACATTTCGAGACAAATTCTCCCCAACAAGGACAACACTAGATTTTCTGGTCTTCTCACAGTAAAGCTATGTAGGTTCCATCACAACTACACTGGTTTTCCTACAAAAATACTTTCTAGGATTTTTGGTTAACCATACAGTGACTTTCTAGGATGTTCGTGTAACTTAAATTTGTTTTCGTTAATGAAACCTCACAACCATAAAATCATCTTATCATTGGTACTAATCGCATATGAAAGATACAAACAAACAAG
>NC_025695.1:36644940-36648703 GCF_000633955.1 Camelina sativa
AATGAATCATATAATTATAGTAATTCACATATATATGCTTAGAGTCAATCAAATCAAATTTAACATGCTATTTTGATCATTTTGTGCTATTATTAATTTTGAAATTTTTTTTTTAAAAGTGGAGAGAAAAGAATGTTTACATCCAAGTATCCAACTAACTGAGAACTATTTAGGAAAGAGTTAAGTTTTTATTTATTTATTTTGAATGCAACTCTGTTATAAAATTGAAATCTAATACTCCCTCCGTTTCATAATATAGAATGTTTCATAATATAGAATGTTTTAGAGGTTTTTCTTTGTTTTATAATATAAAATGCTTTCAATTTTTAAGTAACTTTTAGATTATTTTTATATTTTTTTATTATTTATTTTATGCAGTTTTGTTTATGATTGGTTGAATTTTTTTAAAGTGGTTATTTCTTAATCTGTGTGCTTTCACTCAAAACATCTTATATTTTGAAACGGATGGAGTATATTAGTGATTAGTGTTTGTCTTTTGAAAGTGAGCCAGAGGGATAACCTAAAACTTCAAACCTAATCGAGATTGATAGGTAAATTAATCTTGTGGTATACTATTACTATGTATAGATTTTAACTATAATAAGTATTACAAAATGTGTAAAAAAAACTATTACAAAATGTGACTACGTGTGTAAACAAAACCTACTTGTGATTTTTTTATAGATACTGGTGGGTATTATTGGGTAACGTAAAAAGTAAAGAAGGATTTGGAACGACTAGTTCTTTGTTTCCTCCACTCCACGCTTTGCTTTCTGAACGGTAGTGTTGAGTCAAATCCCTCACGTTGACTTTTTTTTGTTTGTTTTTCTTTTTGTTTTTTCTCAATCCCATATTTATAAATAATTATAGCATGTACACGTACTTTAAATACAATCCAATCGAAAATTCATACACCCTTGAAAAACTAGACCGTTGTCATAGTGATTTGATAACATGGAGCATGTTCGTTTCAAGTACCTACGATTGCGACAACCACAACTATTATGGTTCGTTTGATTGTTGCACGTACCTGCGACGTAACGCTGCAGCAAACACATCTTCTCATTTTAAACGTCGATTAGATACGGCGATTAAAAAAATTGTGTTTGCCGTTGCCGCAGTCGCCTGCGTCAATAAAACGAACATGCCCAATTGATACCTCGTACGTTTAGATACCAATTCATGGTAAATTTTGGTCACTGAGATTAGATTATTTGACCCATCAACCACACTAGTATAGATTCCAAAACTTACTATAGAAGTATGTGGATTCGATAAAATATTACTCCTTCTATCCCATAAAAATTGATGTTTTGGGATATTTTTTTGTTCTACAAAGATTGATGTTTTGTAAACTTTAAGAAGTAATCATTGAAAATATTTAAAATTTTGAATTGTTATTGGTTTAAAATTAAATAATATTTCTTTAGTAAAAAAAATATATTTAAATTCAGTAATCATTGTTTTCTTAAAATGTGTAAAAGGTTCTAAACATCATTCTATATGTAGGACACAGAAAGTAAAACGTAGTTATTATTATTATTATTATTATTATTATTATTATTATTATTATTATTATTATTATTATTGTTGTTGTTAAAGAAGCGTAGTTATTTCGTGTCAGTGTACAAAGATAACAATATCACATACTATATTAATTATGTCCAGTTAGCTGTTTCTATACTTCTTGCTTGCGGGCAAGTTTTAGATTTTTGATAATAACGCATTAGAAAATACCATTATGCGTTCTTATCAATTAGAGTATTTACCTTTCTTCAACGTTTATGTGTTATGGTGTGATTGATTAATTCTATTTTCTTTTGATAAATCATAGAAATTCCAGATCTTCGATTCATAATTTCTACTGATGTTCGGACCAGCCGTCGTTACGATTGGTCAATTTCTTTCACCTGAACATAATAAACAGATTTTTTTTTTTCTTCAGAAAATAGTGTTAAAAAATAAAAAAAACCAGCACAAAACCAATACCAAAGAATAATTTAAAATAAAATTAAAATCTACAGAAAAACCAAACGATTAAAAATTAGAACCCAAAAACCCAAAACAAAAAAAAACACGTTGGCCATTCGATCGAAAGTACTGTTTGGAGCTTTTCCAAAAATATTTTCATAAATATCTTAACTCTTCTTTACATGAAAAATGCATTCAACTGCGTGATCACTCTCAAACATTATTGCACGTATAACAACAATACTGTCTAACAATATAAAAATTTGGTGTTAGTCTATTTTAGTGGACGAAAATGCTAGCAAAGCCTACACACCATTTACACCTAATAATTATATATAATTAGATTTTAAGGAAATCAAAAGTTGTAAATTTATTGGGAGTATAACTAACGGATATATTGATAGATATATAATAGTATAAAATATGCATGTGAACATCTATATCTATAGGCAGAGAGAAAAGTTGTGACTTGTGAATGGGAATCGAGGTGAAGTGAGGAAGTGTCCAAGGGAAAGACTCCACGAGAGAGAACTGCAAATCCGATGCTCTTCCAATTTCGTTTTTCTATTTTGCCTTTATCATTTTTTTTAATAACTACATATCTAAAAATTATGTATATAAAGACACTTAAAAAAACAAAATAAAATGCAAATAAAAAAGGAACAAGACACTATAATTTGTCAATTTATTTTCACTTTTTTTTTATCTTCTTTTTCTTTGTAGTGAAAAGAAAAATGGTGTATTAGGATTAAAAACACCTGAAAAGTTACACTTATATTGATATTTGTACCTTCTTTTTTTGGTGCAAACATATTGATATTTGTACATTATATTATAAATATGTAGAATACATATGCGTGCCTTGGTGTATGTAGTTATTACAGTTTATCTTCTCGAGGTAAAAGAGACATTGTTGTTCGTTCTTCTTGTTGTTTTTTGTATTTTCCTTTTTTTTTTGAGTTCTTCCATATGTCTTCTTCATATTTCTCAGCCTTTCTTGTTTCAGGGCCGTTGTGCAATTTATCTATAGGGTATATACATGTTTGTATAATCACGTAGATCTAAAAGTAAAAACCCATTGCATGACGTAACAAGTAAACAAGACTTTAAATACTTTAAAAAAAAACTTTATACCAATTGTTATTTCGTTTTTTTCTTTTTCGTGATGCATGTTTCTATTATTCATCGGAAGAGTTCTACCAATCCTAAGAAGAAACCGCATGATGCTGAATTTGAAAATCTTGCAAAAACATCTTATTGTTTAACACTAGACCATATGAAAGAATAAAAAAGGCGAGAGTAAGAGAAAGGGGGAAAATTATGTAAATTTTTTGTTCAATATATAAATTTTTTTTTTCTAAATAAAGGAGATATATGGTAATCATTTTAAAATGCAACTGGAACAACAAAGATACGGCAACACACTTGATCACCATTCAAATATTTTCTATTTTGCTCTAGTATATATAACCACAATTTTCTTTTGGTAATGTTGTCACTGTAAATGTGCTGTTGACCATATTAATGTCTTTACTTTTAAAAAAATTATTTAATTTTAAAAATTTATATCAATTAGCTTTCATGATCAGCAATTTTTATTTTCGGAGACAGAACTCTACTCTAAATATTATACGATGATGGTCACTATGATATTTGTGACAATTGTGAGTGGTGGATCAAGTATGAAGTATGTATCAATTTATTCATGGAATATATTTCTCATTCCACACAAAATATATATATATATATATATATATATATATATATATATATATATATATATATATATATA
>NC_025695.1:36649071-36712073 GCF_000633955.1 Camelina sativa
ATATATATATATATATATATATATAAATACTCGAAAATTAGAAAAGCATAATTTTGTATCATTTTCAGTGAACAATAGCCGTAGACTACCATCCAAATGAAGAGACAAACGAAAGACTGTCACCTAAACTCGAAAAAAAACTATAATTAAATTAAATAATGAAAAGAAAAGTAATTAACTAAAAAGTTTGATCTTGACGTCACATAAAATATTAATTCAAAATATAAAAAATAACCCAACATTATGCATTTATCAAACATAGTCATTAAGCAACTATTTAGTTGTCTTTTTTGGTATTGGATTTTCGCCAAATATAGCAAATCCAAAATTCGTTCTTAAAACTTATGTCGTCCTTAGCCTTCATTATATGTTATAATGTGCATTAATATGGTATATAAAATACCAATAAAATAGATTAAATAATTTGAATTTGAACTGTAATAAAATTATTGAAGAAGGGAAACTATATATATATATGTATGAAATGTTGACAAGAAGATGAAGTAAAAGAGAAAGGATTTTTTTTTTTTTTCTATAAGAGAAAGGATTTTGTTTTGTCATGTGGGTGTATAAACTATTTATTATATTATTAATAGTCTTATTTACAAACGTTAGTTTCCTAATTATGGAAATGTTGAATACATGAAATAACAAGAAGATAATTACGAAATATCATTCATATCATACTTGAGATGTTTTGATGCTATTTCATTTAGTTTCTTTCAGATATCCACTTACTCTTTCGACGACTAGCGTTTGTACTTTGTAACAAGATTGACATGTGCGGCATCAAATTGGTCAACCTTATATAATTATCGTATTGACTCTGGTTTTATCAATATAATTTTGATTTTCCTGAAAAATGGGTAGGGGATACAATGAACATTGTATTTTATTTTATTTAAGAAAATAACACTAACGTCTCGGTCTCTCTCTTCGTTTTGCAAGATTTATTCATTTGAGACAGAAATCAGGATGAAGACAAAACTCGTAAAAATTAACTAAATAACGATTTTGGTTTTGTTTAACTTTGTTGAGATATCTACCGTCGTGTTGAATTGAAGGTCAACCATGCTACGAGATGATGGAGATTACAAGCAACAAAGCATCCGATGTTTGTATATATTAATTTAGATTTTTGAAACTTATGTACTTTTTTTTTTAACTTATGTACTTATGTTTAAGTATACCTCTATATCTATATAAATATATGTATTGTAACTTTACTATTAATAGTCTCCGACGACAATTGTTCTACACTCTCTTCTTCTTCTTCTTCTTTTTTTTTTTTTTTTTTTTTTACATCAAACACTCCATTATATTAGATTAAAGTGGAGCCAAACAAACCAATAAACTTACACAGAAGGAAAAGTAAACTACAAACATTGTTCTTAAAATATACAACAAACAAACTTTAGAGCTTGACTTGAAACCATGAAAATAACAAAATAAATAAGGGGGACAACAAGTCCTAAAGATAAAGAGTTTCCACACAATCTGAGGCCACTCGTGGTGATAGATGACCGACCAATGCCGCATGACCGACTACACTCTCTTCTACATGTACATAATTCTACTACATAGATTCCGGTTTTAAAAATCCCAGCCTATCATTGATTATACCTCATAAAATTGTTAGATTCATCATTTCCGACTCGATTAACGACTAATCTTCATGTAGCATCGATTATTTAATTATGTTTGTCTAGTTAGATTATAATTCGTCTAATCTGATTACTTTTCGTTTAATTTTTTGTAAACCAATTATTTTTGGAACCAAATATAAATCAAATATTTTTTTGTTATTTAGACATTTAAATTAAGAGTTTGTGATGTTTTACAATAACTAATGTACAAATTTTTAATAAAAATCATAAAATTTTATTTTAAATTATGTTTTTATGTGTTTATCATATATAGAATTATACATATATTTAATACTATTTATTTTATTTTATTATTAACTTAATAAAATAAATTTAAAATTAGTTTTTGATTAATTCCCATTTAATCTCTGACTTTCTCGTTAGACGCTAGGCCCATCCCAACCGCCCGATTTGCACATAGCGAATTTTAAAACAGGACCTAAGAAAATCTTTGATAGAATAAGAAATATGAGCATTCAAGATCATGAAGATCTATCACTTAAGAAACAAGATATATATATAAAATATAGAAGAAATGTTTGTTAGTATAACTTAGAAAACTTATTGATCGATTTAAAAGATGCTAAGTCGTTTGTTATACTAATATATAAATATATATATATATATATATATTATTTCGGAAGGATGACATTATTTTAAAATATATAAGTGAATATTAGTTTTTGACTATTTATTTTCTTGCTGAGAAGCTTCTATATAACTATTCTATTTTGAAGAATCTAAAATACCACTTTACATAAAAGATTAGTTTATTGTATAAATATGGTTAAACAAGATTCCTTTTAAGTGATCAGTTTTGCGTCTACTATAACAAATTTGTAAAATAACCTAGGATGTAACCTAAGCAATTTCTAAAATAAAGGAAAAGAAAAAAAAACAGTAAAAGGGATACAATGTCAATTTAAGGAACTGGTATCCAATGTCTAACTTAGTTCCAAATCAACCAGCTAGACTTTCTGATAAAAATACATATAACATATTCTTTATCTCAATATAATAAGAATTTACCAAAGACGCATGCACAGAGCACAAGGCGAAAGATTTGGTCAGCCCTAAACGCTAAAACAAGTAAAAACAGCGAAGAAATTAAAGAAGAATGACACATTTGGGCCAGCCTTCCATCAAATCTTTGATACGTATAGTATCGATACAGCTCATGTACATTATTTGTAAATGAATACAATAATTAAATTAAAAATTACGTAATAAGGATTTAGTAAATGATTAGAGGAGTAAAGAAGGTTAAGAGGAGGGATAATGAGATAAAAGCTCAAGTACAATGATAAAGAAAACAAAGAAGAAAAAGGGTGAACACAAACATACCTTCCAATATACAAACAAAGACTGCCATATTTGTCCTAATCCCCATTTCACCTTCACGTATACATACATACACATAACACATATTCAGGATTAGTTGTATATATACTCATTTGTTCAAACATACTTGTCATTTTCAAAAGTACTTAGTGTCAAAGGCGAGATTGAGAGCTCGGTTCAGCCTCACGAGGTCATGCATGCCGAAATTACTGTCATCACTCATCAGTTGTGGTTGTGGACGTCTGTTTTCAATTCTAAAAAATCGTTACGTTATATATATATATATATATATATATTTGAAAATATTATATAATTGATTAAATCTCTCTTTCTTTTTCTTTTTTTTTCAAGAAGTTGATTACAGTTCTGGTTTTGGTTTTAGTCCAGACCAGCCAGATGTGTAAAAACATATAACTAATAATTATTAAGCAAAAAAAAAAAAAAAACAGGATATGCCGTAACTCTAGCCAAACGGACTGACCAAACCGACCCTAAACTTTGAACTGAAAAGCCCGTCGGACTCTCGGTCTTCAGTAACATATTGCAATGTATCACCGTATGCTAACTACTACGACTCTGCTAAGTGCTAACCACAGGAGGTAGATGTTGTCATAAACGACTCGCCACATCCGCATTGCCCTTGGGAATTAGGATTGATGAATACAAATTCTGATCTGCAATTAACATAAACATGGTTAAATTATATCGAGAAGAGTATTAAAAACAGACTTTGCGTTTGTAAATGTGACAGAGGTCCAAACCTGAGTTTATCATCTACAAAATCTATCTTGGTTCCAATCACCATGCATTAAGGCCTTAGGTTCAATAAGTATTCTCACACCTTTCTCCTCCACCAGCTCATCAAATTTCCCTTTCTCATCTGAAAAAATCACTCACAAAGAAACGTGTATATATAAACAAAGGCTCAACCGCTCAAGTCAAGACACACGATCGATCAACAATACGCAACTTTGACCGAGATAATATAGAAAAAATGTGCATTAGCTGATATATATAGGAAGATAGAGATTTCAGTACATCATAACACCTTGAACCATATATTGATACTCATGTACGCAGCTTTGTTGGCTAGTCTAGTACTTCTGCCCATTCAGTCATGCAGATATGAACAAAAAAATTGACTACCAAATCTCTAGCCAAAGGTCCATTTGCAAAAATTGTCAACAACACAGCTCAAAACGGCATCACTTTGCAAAAAGGCCTCAAGCCCAACTCAAAGCATTCAGTGTCCAAGCCCACATGTGATACAAAAACATTGCAACGGTCACCTGCAGCAAGAGACAAAAACAGAGGAGTTGCAGATGAGTAAGACATTGATTCGAGGTTGCCGGTGTAGAGGTAGGGACTTGTTGTTGAATTTGTTCAGTTCCTTCTGCTGCAAAGTATTGATGTTGAGTCTGGTGTGTGGTTGATTCACCTATCTGATCTTGTGGTGGACCTGCGACTTGCGCTTTGTTTAGTGTTACAGGGGATGCACACAACCAAGCATCAATTAGTGGTGTAGCAGGAGTAGATTGATCATCAACGTATGTGTCAGAACAGGGGAATGACTCTTCGTCAAAGATAACATGCCGACTTATGTACACACGACCTGTAGGTGGATAAAAACATCGATATCCCTTGTATTTTTCAGTATAGCCAAGAAAAACACATTTCAGAGATTTTGGATCAAACTTGTTGCGAGCATAAGCCCTTAGAGTGGGAAAGCAGGCACAACCAAAGGTTCTCAAGGCAGAGTAGTTTGGAGCCTTGGCAAAGAGAACTTCATAAGGACTTTTGTGGCTTGGAAGAGCTGTTGTTGGCAGCAGATTACTTAAAAAGTTTGCAGTGAAGAATGATTCGACCCAAAATCTTTGTGGAACTTTGCTTTGAAACAGAAGAGTGAGACCATTCTCTGTAATTTGTCTATGCTTTCTCTCGGCTAAACCATTTTGTTCAGGCGTGTGAGGACATGAAATATACTGTTGTATTCCAGAAGTTTGCAAGTGTTGTAAGAATTGGTGACTTATGAATTCTCCCCCTCCATCACACTGAAAAATCCCAATCTTTGCTTGAAGTAGGTTCTCAACAAAGCTTTGAAACTTGATGAAAATGGAATAAAAATCTGACTTTCTCATTAAGGGATAAAACCAACAGAATCTTGAGTAATGATCGATGGAGATTACATAGAATCGAAAACCTTGAACTGAAGGAACATGAGCTGGACCCCAGAGATCACAATGTATCCTCTCAAGGGGTCTAGTTGAACTAAAAACAGAAGGAGAAAATGGCAATTTAGTACTCTTCCCAAGTCGACATGATTCACACACCTTGTTGGTACTCTTCGTTATTTGAATTGCCTTATTAGAAGATAGAAGCTGGAGAACTGTGGGATTCAGATGTCCTAAGCGTCTATGCCAAACTTCATCACTTGTGGAGATTTGTCTGGTAGAGTAGTACATCTGATACTTGTGATTCTCCAGCAGATAGAGCCCTTCACTTGTTCATCCCATTGTCAGGATTTTTTGAGTTGCTTTGTCCTTTACAACAACACCATCATCATCAAAAGTGAAAGAACAGGGATAATCTTTGGTTAACTTTGATACAGATAATAAAGATTTGGCAATATCTGGGCACACTAACACATCCTTCAAAGGAAGATTACCTGATGTAGAGGGAAGTTTAGACGAACCAATGTGAGTTATAGGCAGAAAATTACCATCACTAGCCATCACTGTGTCTGAACCATAGTATGGTTGTGCTTGTTGCAGGCGCTGAGTGGAATTTGTAATGTGAGCCGTCTCACCAGTATCCGGGTGCCAACCGGTCTCATCAGTAACATCAGTGATGTGTAACGCAGCTAGAGCAGAAGCGACAGCTCCTTGTTGTTCATAGTTGTCATCGTATTTGTGCCAACAGTCAAGAGCTTGATGACCTTTCTTTCCGCAAATCTGACAGGTAGGTTTTTCAGCAACAGATGAACCTGAGCTTCCAGAGCTGAACTGTTGATGAAATCCACGTCCTCGAGTGGAGAAGCTTCCTCGTCCTCGATTTCGTCCTCCTCTGCCACGAGACTGTCCACGACCTCTGTTGGTGGTGTAGAAAGCCAGATGCGGTGAGACTTCTGAAGGTGTGACATAGCTTTGAAGCCTGTCATCATAGCCTCGTAGACGATGCAGAATGTCTTCATAAGGTGGTTCAGGAACAACATCCAAAGAAGACTCAAGCGAGGTTATCAGAGGCTCATATTCACGAGTGAGACCATGAATCGTGAAGACATTTTTGAGATCTCGTAGATATTCATCCATGGTTTTCCCTTCTTTTGAAATGCCATGGAGACGCCTCTGAAGTTGCAGAACTCGGGATGACGAAGTGCGGTTGTAATGACCGGCAAGGTTAGTCCACACATCATGAGAGGTTGTGGATCCGACCACCACACTAAGGATATCTTCAGACAACGAACCAAGAAGCCATGCCATAACAACTTGATCCGAGCGACGCCATGCTTCATAATCTGGGTTTGGAGCTATGACGTTTTGTTCTTCGTTGTTACGGATGGTGATGGTACTCGCCGGTGCAGTAGCAGTCCCTGTGACAAAGCCCAGAAGTCCTTGCCCGGAGAGAAAAGACTCGAACTGGGATTTCCACAGGATGTAGTTGCGTTCTGTAAGTTTGACGGTGACACAATTTGAAATGTTTAAAGTAGGATAGGAATAGAGCTCCATGGCTCTGATACCATGGAGCTCTATTCCTAGATATTTTTACAAAATCTCTAGCCAAAGGTCCATTTGAATGGTTGAGATTCAAAATTGGTGTCATTGTTCCACCGACTCCAAGTTTGAGTGGGAGTGTCAACAACACAGCTCAAAACGGCATCACTTTGCAAAAAGGCCTCAAGCCCAACTCAAAGCATTCAGTGTCCAAGCCCACATGTGATACAAAAACATTGCAACGGTCACCTGCAGCAAGAGACAAAAACAGAGGAGTTGCAGAGAGTACAACCTTATCATCAAACAGTACGGAGGTCAAAGTCAGTAACCAATTTGATGCTCTACGAAGCTACAACGAAACTGCTTAAAAGAGTACAACTCAGCAATCAAAGAGACACTAGGTTAAAATCCTTGTAATCTATAAATAAGAAAAGAGGTTGTAATCTCAAAATAAGTTGAAAGGGAAATAAAACTTTATCCTTCAATTACTTTCAAACATGACGACATATTTGTGAAGAAACAAGATGGTACGCACCAACCAACAAGTTTGAGAACAGAAATAAGTTACATATCTAATATACTGTAAACTAGATAGCACTTGAAACAGAGCAATACATACATACTTATCAATGAGCTAAAAACAAGAGTACTGGATAAACCTGCGGCAAAACATCTGGAAACCTTAAGAGAACATATGCATTCAGCTAAAGTGATCCTGAATTCATAAGACAAGAACACATCCACAGAATCATTGACTCTATAACTAGATAGAACATAACACATAGCAACCATTGATGAGCCCTTAGAACATAGCAATGCATCCATTGAATGTAAACTAGATAGCACTTAGAACATAGCCAGTTTTTTCACATCAATGAAACGTGTGGAGAAGATCTAAAGACCTCAAAGCATACAGCTGTAGTGTCCCTTTAGTTATTTTGTCAAATAAAACAAGAAACATCCACAGAATCATCATTGACTCTATAAGTAGATAGAACTTATACATAGCAATCATCAATGAGCCACAAAACATCATAAAAGACTCGGACTATAGCCCGTCAATTCCTTACCGGGTCGGATCTATCCACTTCAGTTTTGTTTAGAGTTTGGTGAATTTGGAGCTCTTTCAGCGACTTTGTTTATTTGATGATCCTGTGTATATTCCTCCTATAAAGTTCCTCACTTTAGTTAATTAATTGGGTTCTACAAACCAATGTTATTTTCCATCTTTGTTCCTCGAAATGGCGAATTTCTTTTAGATGATATTATAGTTCTGCGTATTGTTGTTATTTGCAGGAAGTTTACTCATTGGAGGAAAGTGTTTCTCTGAAACGAAAGGTTCATGAGAACTGAATATTTGTCTAGTACTGATTTGTTTCTTAAAGAGCCTTCGGTTTTTCCCGATGACTCGCACTTGGATGCTCATCGTGCGGTTGCTTATATCGACAAGTTTGCTAGATTTTCCTGGATATTTGAAAGTCTCCTCTGCCTCTTTGCTTTGTGGTTAACTTAGTTTTCTTCTTTGAGTTATTCAGGGAAACAGAGAGTTTGCAACACAAGGAAGATATGCCGAGTTCTATCATGAACCCGTTACAGGTTTGATAGGGTTGCTATTATCTTTATAGTAGCTGCTGGTTGCTGGAGTGGATCTCTCATGCCTGAACTGCTTAAAGACTGCAACATTTCGCTGATGAAATTGTTGGGTTTGACACTGAAGCTGATGAGTTTGTCATCCGCTGCATATGGGAGCGTGCAGCAGAATTCTTCCCCAAGTTAAGAGATATTTTCCTCGAAGATATCATCCGTAACAGGAAAGTGAGAGTCGGGTTGCGTCCTTACAGTAAGTCTCTTGCTTCTATTGCTTCAAAGGTACTTGAAACCGGTGTTTCGAATGATCACAAAACCTGAACGTACTTGTCTTTTAATTGATGATATTGCCTGATGGGAAGCCAGTGATTGGATCCGTGCCCGGACTACAAAACCTGTACTTGGTAGCAGGTAATGAAGGAGGAGGACTTTCCATGGTAATTAAGATTCATAATAATGTTCTTAAACCTTTCTAAAGTACATGATCATGATTCCCGGTTTTCTTGAACTAGTTTAGGCTCTAGGAACAGCGGAAGTGGTATCGGACATGGTACTGGGGAAACCGTCACAGGTAGCTAGTTCAACGTTTGGGGTTGGAGGACGTTGTTGCTGAGGAAATAGACGCAGTTCAGTTTAGTTAAGGGACTGAATCTTCTTAAGCATTGTTGTTGCTGAATGGTCTCTCAAAGGGAGTGGTGTCTAAATGTTTTTTGCAGTAGTGTTTGTCTCAGGCATTCTTGTCCATGCATGGTCTTGTATCGTTTCGTTTTCTATGTTTGTTTATAATTTTGCGTTTGTAGTTTCACTAGACGATGATGAGGATTTACAACCACCGATTTATAAGCAATTTAATTTATCTGTGTGTTCATAAGTTGATAATAGCTTTAAATTTCATCTACAGCTAAACCCGAAATGAAATTGAAGCTACGTTGCCACCGTTAGCCCATATATGAGAAATAAAAAGGAGGGTGTTTTAGTGTGTGTACCTGAATCATCCCAGGATAGTGTCTACCAGGCCAGGGAGTAACACTTGACTCTGCCAACGTAAGACAAAAGGATATATGATATTAACTCTTAAGTTTCTCAGATATAACCATAAGATAACACAAGAAAAGGCTATTTAAGCAATTCTAGTAGTCCAAGTGACCTTAAATGCCCGTCTCTCTTTGAGAATAGTAAGGCTGGATCTCGTCCTTCAAGTATTATCTAAGAAGTCTTGGTTCAATGTTGAATTTCTTGAAAGGAAACCCATTTCCTTTGCAAACTCAGCTGTTTCAGAAAGGGATTCAAAAGTTAGCATAGCTGAATGGTCTTCTGAACCACATCACGCATATTTCTTTACTGGATTAAGAGAACCAAGTTTGCTGTTACAAGAAGAGGCCCTTTCATTTAGTCCACCATATTAACAAACACATCCACGGGAGCTAGCTGTAATTGTACCAAAACATGATCATATATATTTACAATAAAAAATAATAATCAAAACATGTGTTATTCTATCTTGAGGCATATGTAAGGTAAGTTAGACTAACCTTAGTGACATTGTCCATAGCCAAAAACAAAATTTCTAACTTGTTTGCATATTCCATTTTTTTTTAAGAGTTTGGAGAGGTTCTTTATCCTTTTCTCCTCGTTCATGGCTTCTTCTACCTTCAACCTTTAATATCCATTCATATAATATGCAAACAAATTAGAAATTTTGATTTTGAACTTTTCATTGCTTCACACAATTGATATGTTTTTGAACTTTTCTCCTCGTTCATGGCTTCTTCTACCTTCAACCTTTAATATCCATTCATATAATATGCAAACAAGTTAGAAATTTTGTTTTTGAACTTTTCATTGCTTCACACAATTGATATGTTTTTGAACTTTTCTCCTCGTTCATGGCTTCTTCTACCTTCAACCTTTAATATCCATTCATATAATATGCAAACAAGTTAGAAATTTTGTTTTTGAACTTTTCATTGCTTCACACAATTGATATGGGACAAGACCTTTGGTTAGGGAGCCTTTTGTTTTGCAGACAATTTCTTCTACTCTTCTCCATTCATCTTCGCAACCTGTACTCACAATTCATCTGCACAACTTAGCTTCATGAGTTCAAATATAACAGAAAGAAAAGAGACTACAATAGTTGAATTTTACATTACTTACCGAAAAGCAGCACTTCTCTTGTTTGCATACATATATTATGTAGGCAAATATAGGTTGTTTCTGCTTCAAGGGATCCTACAGCATCCTAAAAACTGAGAATACTGTCAGCGTTTTTTTACCTGTTATTACTATTACTATAAAAACAGTTCTTGAGGTCAAAAGATACATGTATAAATGATTGTTGTGGACATTATCACCTCTGCTCGAGTCAACTCCAACCAGAGGTGTTGTCATAGAAGCTGTTACAATGCTTTGGAAACTATTGCCAAGATCTGCGCCAGCCCGGCCCTCAAGGTGTTGTAAATTCCGATAAGAGAAAAATCCGAAAGAGCAAATAGGCGTTGTCGATGTCTACTTTTGTTTTCGTCAAAGGAAATACAAAATGCAAGATATACCTTTTGTCGATATTCAGGGAATTACTTTCCCTCAAGGGATGGATCCCATGCTCTTAGAAATGAGAGATCTCAACCTAACAAAATTTCCAGACTCTTGTACAAGTTACCCTACCTTTTAATAGCTTGCTTCTGGTTATATAATTACTTGATTCGAAAACTTGAGTATAGTCTGTAAAAAATTTCAAACCAAATTTTTTGAAATTATACTAATCTAACGCAAGACCTTCAAATCATAATTTTGTATAGCACGTAGGCTTTGCTCTAAAAAAACAAGGATGAACAAAACTTCAGAGAGTAAATAAAATAAAAGATAGAAACTTATCTAATAGGACATAGATTGCTCCCTTGCATGCAAGTAGTGATTTTATCCATCTGCAAACTCATCATCCATCAAAATTTTCGAAGTCAACAAAGTTTGCAAATAATCATCCATCAAAATCTCATTCAGGATATAAGTCGATAAAGCTATGTTTTGTAGTATCTAAAACTAAAGGAATAGAATTATTTGATAGCAATATAACTTCCCATGCTTCAAAACTATATAGTTGAACAAAGCAATTCATCAGCACAACTTACCTTCAAGAGTTCAAACTACAGTAAGAAAAGAGACTATAACGATAATGTTAACACTTAATTTACCTCCAAAATGCTCTAGTTATCTTTTCGTAGAGCAGTAGTCTACTTGTTTGCATATACTAGGTAGGCAGACACAGGTTGTGTACGTAGGTTTCAAGCAGTCCTTTAGTTATCTAGACAACGAGAATGATGTCAGTTCTATTGCATTTTCATTACAACTGAAACAGCTGTCATGATCTAGGATTCATCACCTCGTCTTGGCATCTCTGTAACTCTAACCGCAGCTTCAACATTGGTATAGAGGCTGAACTTGAGAGATCGTACAATGATTTGGAAGCCATTCCACTGATCTGCAATCTACATCCTCCAAAAACACAAGGTTGAGTCAAATTCAAAGAGTAAAATTAACTACAAGATATAGAAACTTTATGGCCTCCAGGATTTTTCTGAACTCCAGCTTGTCCTCATTCTTTACTATGGTCAAACACAAGCAAGATGCTGCTTCTGGTGGACAATCTGTAACAAGACACAAAAAGAAGCAATCAAAGATTTCTTTTTATTGTTACCGCTCCCAGATCAACTACATGTTTTTATATTTATATAGTTAAGTAAATCCCTCAAAGTAAGTTATCATAGTTATTGCTCCCAATCGTGAATTCCCCCGTAAAAATGCAGTAAGGAACTTACAATGCGGGCAACCAGGCAACTAACTCAACTGAGTCCACATCATGAGCAATTACCACCAATTGCGCCTTGTTCTGCAATCAAGAAAACATAAATGCTTCAGAAAAGATCCTGCAGCTAGCTAACTAGATTACCCTTCAGGAGAAATGCAAAACCATCCTCGACCAATAAAATGATCCGTCCCTTTCCAAGATCCATCCACAAAACAGCGGTGACTGGTTCTATATCCACTGCTCACAACGATAGAAGTACCCGTAATACCAGGGATCGGCCGAGAGCTGGCCTGAGAAGAGGGTTCTAGAGATTCCTCCTGTGCCGAAAACCAAAGCTTGGCTTCCTCTTCCGCTACTTGTAAAATCGCTAAAGGATTTGACTCTAAATTACTAAAATTTTTATCATTTCTAGCCTTCCAGATATACCAAAGAATCCACGGGAAAATATCCACCGAAGGAGACTGTTGAGATCTCCAGAATAAATGATCCATGTTTGCATAGATTGAATCCGAAGGGAAACAGCCTGAGGATGTCGGGAATGGGGATAAAGCCCACACCTGCCAAGCCGGGGGACATAAGAAAAGGGCATGATTGATTGTCTCCTCCGTCACGCCACAACGTGCACACTCCAGATCACAACTCATACCACGACGCTGTAAATTAGTTGTAGTAGCCACACAACCCATAATAGCTTGCCACAAAAAATGCCGAATTTTTGGTGGACACCGAAGCTGCCAAACGAATGCCTGTAATGGAATAATATTGGGACCAGAAACAGATAAAACAGCCTCCAGTTTCTGACGCAAGGCCTTATATCCAGATTTAACGGTGTACAAGCCAGATTGTGTCAAGTGCCAACCCAGTCTATCCGGTGTGTTAAGTTTACGAATAGGTAAAGCAGAAATAGGGCTAACATCCTCCGGCTCGAAAGAGGCAGAAAGCAACGCCAGATTCTAGGAGTGCGAGCTCCTGTCAATAAAAGTTTCAACTCTAAGCGTAGGATCGACTGGCGATCCCGAACGCAATGCTGGTCTCGGAGATTGGGCAGGAATCCAGGGATAAGACCATACTAAAATGGAATCGCCAGATCCTACCCGTTTAATAAGTCTTTTGTTTACCAGAGATCGAGCAGACACCATACTCCGCCATCCATAAGACGGTGAGTAGGATTTAATTGGATCCAAAGGATCGGAATGCCTGTAATATCAACCTTTGAAAACCTTTGCAAATAAAGAATCTGGAACTGTGATCAGTCGCCAGAGTTGCTTAGCCAGCAGCGCGGTGTTAAAATCATCCAAACACCGAAAGCCTAACCCCCCATCCAACTTATCAACACATAAATTGTCCCAAGCTATCCAGTGTAACCCTCTTGTTTCCCCAGAAAAACTCCACCAAAAATTTGAGATCACACTAGTAAGTTTTCGTGTAACCGTTTTCGGAAGTCGAAAACAAAACATGACAAAGGTGGGAACGGCGGTGGCGACCGATTTGATTATGACCTCCTTCCCCCCCTAGACAGCAATCTAGCAGGCCAGTCACCTGCTCTCGTAAATTATAGTTTGTAATAGTGCGAACGGAAACAAATAAAAAAAAATCCAACGAACTAAGTAAAGATCCTTTTTATGTAGAAATAAATTTGATCTGCATTGGATTATAGTCCATCTATCCGCTGATGGTTTAGTCTGCTTCGTCTGCAACGTTCATTCAAAGTTTTAGCTGATCATCCCACGTCCAAAAGATGTGTTACAACAGTGTTCTCTCCAAAATTCTCACTATATATAGAAGCTTATGGCTTTGAACTTCTATTAAAATGTCACTAATAGCGTCTTTCTGATTTCTCTTTCTGTGTTAATTCAAGTTTCGTATCATAATTCTTGTTTTTTTTTATCTTAGAGGATTAAGATCTACCCATCTTTGTTAATATATATACTCAAATATAATAATATATTCTTAGTAACACCTACTAAGGAGCATCATTTCATTGACTACTCGTTAATCCTTATCATACTTGATTTCAGATTCCACGTTGCTTTCGTCACAAGAATATTCCAACTAAGGAGCGTCATTTCATTGACTAATCTAGCTAGTTCTAACGAAACTATGTAAACTGTATTATATAATATTCTCATTGATGTTTTGAAATATTTTTTGTCTCACAAAAATTGATGTTTTGTAAACTTCAAGAAATAATTATTGAAAATATTTAAAATTTTGAATTGTTGTTGGTGTAAAATTAAATAATATCTCTTTAGTCAAAGAAAAAAATATATTTAAACTTAGTAATCATTGTTTTCTTAAAATGTGTAAAAGATTCTATACATCAATCTTTTAGGGACAGAAAGAGTACAAAACAGAAATCAAACATTTGTTTATTATGTAACCAAAGCTAAAAGTTCTATCCCCTTTCACATAATCACTAGATTAGGACCCGCGGTATACCGCGGGACAAATTATTTATAACTAAAACATTTAAATTATAAATTGTATTTGTTGATTAAATATGTTATAATTATATAATAATTATTAATTTTATGGTTTAAAGTTTAAACCATATACAATACTGCAATATAATTTATTTTTTACATAATATTTATTAATCAATTTAATTAGATATGTCTATTCTCGGATACCGATAGTGTTAACAAAATAATGAAATGATGTTTTACCCTTTAACACCAAATTAATGATATTTTAAATTTATATAAATATCGACAAAACCCGTCATGCTATATAACTCTGTCCCGAGATATTTTAACTCGCACTATATAATCTTAATTTTTAATATTTATTTTTTAGTATTATAAATATTAGATTGAGTTGATATGTTATAGGTTATAACCATTTACATTTTATAAGATTGACGCTTCTTGTAAAGTTTAAATATTTATAATACTTCGAATTCTTAAAATGGTTGAGTATTTCTCATATTTGAAGTTTCGTAAAAGTTTAAATATATTATTAATATTTTAAAGATCTTTTAACTTATTTTAAAAGTTGAAATATTTAGAATATTTAAACTTCTTACAAAGTTTAAATATTTATAATATTTGAAACTTCATAAACGTTTAAATATTATAAATATTTTTAACATTTTGGCTGTAAATAGTTGCTTAAAATTGAAAAAATTGGTTGAACAAAACTCCATTGAATAATATTCAACTCATTCATCTCCAAAATAGTGGTTGAATCTATATTATTATTTTCACATCATTTTTCTGAAGAAAGCTTTGAATTCAGACTTATTTACAGACAATACCATTGTAATTAATATAAATAAAAAAATTAAAAAACAAAACCCAGCTTCGTTGGCCGAAAATATGGAAAATATATTACTTCTTCACTTCCTTCGCCGTGTTTTCTGCAAATTCAACAATCAATCATAACAATTTATATTATTTTGATATCAATCTTCAAAGATATCGCAACCATAACATCTCCTAATACTCCTAAACATCCGCAAATTACTGAACGTGATCTGCTAGATCCTATCAGCAGAAAAAACTAAACTTCCCAACAATAGAGAATCCTGTATATTCTTTCTTCTTTATACGCAATCATAACAATCCCCAATTGCAGACTATATAAACACAGTCTCACCAATGATAGAATCAAAACAAACAAAGCTAAATAAATTCATACCTAAAACAATGGCAGGCTTTCCTCCGAGACATTCGTCCATACAAGACCACATGGAGAATGTAGGTCAAAGTCCTTCATAATTGGCGCCAATATACAGCTGCTACAGGAGAAACACTTGAACTCATTTTGGCTGACGAGACTGTGAGTATCATTTTCATATGGTCTATTCTTTTCATAACTTTCTCTACCCTCACTACTTTATATTATATATTATAGATGGTTTCCGGTAATCAATGGTGCGGGAAGGGCCGAAATTGTTATGTCATCGCTTAATGCTTCTTATCTTTGGGATCATTGTAAAGTCCTAAAGTTAACTAAGAACATGCGTCTGCTCTCCAATGATTTGAGTGTTACTGAAGCTAAGGACATCAAAGAGTTTTCAGATTGGCTATTAGCTGTTGGAGATGGTAGGATTTCTGAACCTAATGATGGTGAGGCTATGATTGATATTCCCAATGAATTTCTTATTACAGAAGCAGATAATCAAATACATGCAATTAGCATGGAGATTTATGGCAATCCAGCATCTTGGAAAGATGAAGAAGATCCCAACTTCTTTCAGAGAAGAGCCATTTTAGCACCAACAAACGATGATGTGAACACAATCAATCAATATATGCTAGAGATGCTAGAAAGTAAGTGTTCGTATATGTTATTATATCATCTAGTGTTGTTAAATATTGATTGTCTTTTAACTCGTGTTCTAATTAATGACAGTTGAGGAGAGACTTTATTTGAGTGCTGATAGCATTGATCCTACTGATTCAGATTCACTTTCCAATCCTGTGATTACACCTGATTTCTTAAATAGCATCAAGATATCTGGGTTGCCTCATCATAATTTGCGTTCGAAAATTGGAGCTCCGATTATGCTGCTTCGTAACATCGATCCTAAGGGTGGGCTATGTAATGGAACAAGACTTCAAATAACACAAATGGCTAATCATGTTCTGGAAGCGAGAGTAGTAATCACAATGTGATAGAGCAGGTGATATTGTTTTGATTCCTAAAATTGATTTGACTCCATCAGATACCAAGTTGCCTTTCAAAATGCGTCGCAGACAGTTTCCACTTTCTGTTGCATTCGCCATGACTATAAATAAAAGTCAAGACCAATCGCTAGAGAAGGTGGGACATTATTTGCCAAAACATGTGTTCTCCCATGGTCAGCTATATGTTGCTTTATCTAGAGTTACTTCTAAGAAGGGATTGAAGATTTTGATTGTCAACAAAAAAGGCAAGATAGAAAGACAGACCACTAATGTGGTTTTCAAAGAGGTGTTTCAGAATTTGGAATAATAAAGACATTAGTTGCCCAAATTTGAAAGAGTTGGAAGGTATGTAACCTCTTTCATTTCAGAACTTTACAGTATTGTACCATTAGAAGTTTATTGATGGTGAAATAAATATTTATATTTTTTGTAGATGGCTAATTTGGAAGGAGGTTAGCTGAAGATACTGGGTTGAATAATTTATTGTTAGTTAGCATCGTAACTCTTGCCACAAAAACTTTTTGGTTTTCTTTCTATTTTTATGCAAGAAATTGAAAACTTAGTATTAAGTTGAAACTACTTCATTCTGACTTTTTAATTTGAAGACGCCAAATTCATAAACTAAGCATGTTAAACAAAAGAACATCTCACACCAACTGATGCAGAGAATATATATCAGTAATATCTATCTATAAACATACCTCTTAATCTGGTGTGAATTTGTGTGTAGAAACAAGTCCCGTATCTGATGCAAGAACATTACCAATGTTGTCTTTGAATTTAACATACACAACAAATAGTTTTAAAAGTAAGTTTTATCATATATTAAGCAGAATGGCCAGATTCAATTTATAAGAAAGGCTGGAATAGATTCTTATCTTATCTGGCAAAACTTCTACATACTTCTTCATTGATATTCAGGTCGCAAACCTGAACATAGACATATGCAAGTGCCTGTTAATATACTCATTAGGAACATTATAAGGCTGCTACTATAGAGAATCCTTCTAAACTTCTTATTAAGAAAGTATGTTCTTTTGTTTGGAAACCAAACTGACCTTAATGCATCTAAAAAAGAAATAAAAAGGAAAATTCACTTATCTTACACTATAGACGATTAAGGAAACCAATTTCAGGAAATCTGTTACTGAGGATCGACATATAAAACCTGCAAACTAGACAAAGATCCGCCAGATTTATAGAAGTTTTTGAATAAAACACAGAACGCAGTTGGAGTAATAAGAAGAAGAAGAATTCTAAAATTTCCTAAGTTAAACAATATTCAATCCTACCTAAGCAAAATTCCCAAAACCCGATTTTGGAAAACAGAAAATTGATTGCATCAAATTCCATAATAGCAGACCGAAAGACTCATAAAACAAACCCAAAGAGTCGCAAATCAATTATTGATCAAGAAATACCTTCGTCACTTAATAATTCCGGAGATTATGACCAAGGAAATCTCATCGGACACTGTATGGACTTTAATCGTTTTGATCGGGAATAAAACGAAATTTATAACGACATCTGGATAGACAAAAAATGAGGTGGTGGTGTTCTGAAAAAGCAGAGAAATAACCATACAGACAAAGACGACGAGAGAGAGAGAGAGAGAGAGTGAGAGAACATGGGTCAGAATATTATTTTTGTTATGTCCTGGGCCACACAATTTTAGACTCATTAATATTTGATGGTCAATTTGTGTTTTTCTTAATGAGCCTCTACAGATCCAATGTGATTTTTGTTTTTTTTTATAAAAAAAACATAGATTTTATAACTTATACACTAACATTACAAGGAAACATTGTTTTGCTGATGCATACAAATGTCTAGAGAATTGTAGATAATCTACTCCAATCAAAATTAAAAATTTAAATTATACAGTCATTATACATAAACGCCAAGAACAAGAAACTGTATGTCACAAATTAACAAATTTTACTAATTTCAAGATTATACCTTATACAATCTTATATTTCTTAATTTAAAAAAATTTAGCCATTTTTAGAGAAAATCATTATATAATTGGTCCGCGGTATACCGCGGTTTAAAATCTAGTAAGTTGAACATTTTTGCTGTAAGATTATTTTATTTATTCAACTTTTTAAGTTGAACGGCCTGAATAGTTCTTTCTAACATTTTCAACCTTTTCAATGCAAATGGTGAAAATTGATTGAATAATTTTATTCAACCTGTTCAATCTCTTCAATCGTGCAACCATTTGCACCCTTTATAAAGTTTAACTTTTTAAAAAAATATTTATAATATTTATACTTTTTATAAAATATAAAATATTTATGATATTTAACTTTTTAAAAATTTTAAAAATTTATAATATTTAACTTTTTAAAAATCTTTAAAATAAAAAACCGAAATAAACCAAATAAAAGTTTTTAAAGTTTGAATGCATGATAAATCAAGTTTTCTACTCAATTGTATTATGAATCATTTTGGTTTCTTTTATAGTATGACTCTCAATTATTGCCCAATTTTTTTAGGCGATGTGGGATATTTTACCCGTATTTTTTTTATTCATCTATTGAGTAATATATGTACATTTTTTAAAATTTGTATTACATCATATGCAGTAAAAATCACAATATTTTTATTAATTAAATGCATTATAGAATAATTTAAGATAATTTAAATATAAATTCAAATAAAAATAAAAGGGAATCATATATTTATTTTTGAATGAGGTAGAAAGATTTCCTTATTTTTTAAAATCTTACTTATAATTAATTTTGAAATTTTTGGTAACTAATATTAAAGTCAATGCATTAAATGTAAAAACTTTCCAAAAAGTATTTTTGCTGCAAAAATACTAGTATAGATACTATTCCAAGTCGTAATGTATCAAAACGATGATCAATTGTTACACGCAATTGAAGCATAGTGATAGGAATGTTGCAAATGTCTCACCATGGTGGTGTTACAGTTTTTGAGAAAGAGACTCGACAAGCTTTTTCTTAAATCACCAAACTTGATAAAATATTTGGAACAGGTAGCAAATTTTTCAACACACATAGCTCCTTCATCTTAGACACTTACTTAGAAGTTACATATCATCAACACATAAACTCCTTAAAACAACAACACACACAGACACAAAGTAGTTTACAAACGAAAAGACACAAAGGTAACTCATTAATTGACACTAAGATGAGAGAAACCCCAAAACACCAAATCATCAAGCCGCTCATTGGTCGGACAATTCCCACCATGAACTAACAGACCTTCCTCACCATCCTTAACCGCTGCAGTAAACGCACACCACCCGCGTTGGCTCGGCTTCTCCTCCTCTTTCCCACAGACAATCCTCTCCCACACTAACGTCTCTGTATCAAGCTTGTAAAGCTCTCCACTCATCTTCCCAGCTCCCATATGCATAAGCTCATGCGGCTCTTCCTCCCCACCATATATAACAATGTATTTCCCGTAAGAAACCGCCGGAAACACGCTTCTCGCCGACGGTACATCCCCGGTGGTCTCCACAGCAGTCCATTTCTCACTAGCCAGATCAAAACAATGAATATCACCCAATTCATTACCATCAAACCCAAACAAAACCCAAATTTTCCCTTCCACAACCACAAGCCCCGGTGCTCCTCGCCCTTTACAAGCTTCCCCAGCATCAGGATACTCAACCCACTTCTGATCAACAACATCGTAAGCGTGAAGCGTGTTCACACGTCCCTTAGCAGTAACACCACCAAAGACATAAACTTTACGATCATCACAAGCCATTGAATGGTAGCTACGACCAGGGAGCCCTTCTTCAACAGGAGATAACATTTTCCACTCATTAGTCACAGTGTCATAAGAATACAAACCGTTGTACTTCCGCTGATCATCACGGCCACCGTAGACGTAGATCGTTGTACCGATCGTGACCATCGAGACTCCAAAACAGGGGAAAGGGGCTTCCCCTGTCGCAGGAGCTATAGACCATTCTTGACTCTGGATATCGAAAACGTAAAGATCGTTGTCGATATGGATCGTCGGCTTCAGCTCACCGCCGAAACAGTAAACTTTGTTCCCAACGACGGTCATGGCGTGTGAGCTTCTCGGTCCAGGACCAGCTCCCTTTTGACTCACCTGATCAACATAATCAAGATCAGATTTTTTCAAGAATCGAAGCCCTTAATTATATTTTGAAGATTGAAAGATTCGATTTTTACCTTGACCCATTTGTTCTCCACCGGACACATTTTTTCTTTGTTCTTCACACCAAAAAAGATTATCTTTAAGAAACTCTGATAGATCAAAATTCAATGGCTATGGTTTGTTCTTGATATTGCGTGTAGACTTTACTTATATAGGCAAATGTGGTGTCACGGGACCACGATGCATTAATTAAAATATACAAAGCAAATTAAGATATCTCTTACGAACCCTTCGAATGTTGGAAAAGAAAAATAAAATGGAGATACGTTACCATTTTTAATTGTGGCAGTTTAAAAAAATAATATGATTGTTATTTGGTTCCGTATTAAGAAAAAAAATCTTCACTAAATTATTAAATTTGATCACTTTTTTATATATATTAGTTGTCATAGTTATCGACTTAAATAAATATTAACAAAGATATTTTAAGAAAAAAAAAATTAAAATGGTAAACAAAATCAATCAAACTATTCTTCACTTACCATTCCAGATAATAAAAGGAAAATTCGTAAATATCATATCTACAAATTTTATTGCAAAAAAAAAATTATTATTCATTTAATGTTTTAAAATTATTATCAAAAGCTTTAGTTTAAAATAAATACTATGAACATAAAAAATTGTGATATTTTTCGAATATGATGCTTTTGATTAGTTTTGAAAAATTGCCTCTAGTATTATGGTTTTTTCCGTGCATTTTTTAACAATATTTTGTAAGATATATTATTATTATTATTATTATTAGGGACATTTTTAAAAATATCTTTTTTTCCATATATTTTCTTAAAAATATCTGTCCATGTTGATTATTTTTAAAAATATTATTTTTTATATATAAAATGATCAAATTACCCTTTATTTGTGTGACAGCAAAAATGTACAGTCATCAAAATCAAAAAAATTTCCATCAAAAAATAAAAAAATCCCGCCAAAAAATGAAAAAATTTATCGCCAAAAATTCTTATTTCTGTTAAAATAAAAAAAATTTCCGACAAAATCGAAAAATTTTCCCGCCTAAAAAATAAAAATATTTTACGCTAAAATTACGAAATTGGATTTTTCCTCCAAATTTTTTGAAATTTATACCTTATAAAAAACTTTTTAAAATGATTTACAAGGTTTTTAAAAAGTTTTAAAAAGGTTTTTAAAAAGGTTTACAAAGTTTTTAAAACTTTTTAAAAGGTTTTAAAAAGGTTTAAAAGGTTAAAAACCTTATAAATGCTTTTATAAGGTTGTAAACCTTTAAAAAAACTTTATAAAAACATTGTAAATCTTTTTGGCAGGAAAATATGTTGGAATCTTTTTGGCGGGAAAAATTTATTTTTTATTTTATTGATTAAAATATTTTTATGAAAAAATAAAATAATCATTAAAAATTAAAGAAGTGTAAAAATAAAATTAATCAAAAAATAAGTATTTTTGAAAAATAATATATAAAAAAAGATATTTCTAATAAATTCTCGTATTATTATGCGTCTTGAGTATGTTATGAATAATTGAATAGAGGTGTAACTGTAGAAGACGATACGAAATCCACGGGTGGATCCGTGGATTATTACGTGTACACGTGGCGGTGCTTATCTTTATGATTTATGAATTCCCTTTAGCGCAGAGGGTCACATGCGACGTTTTAATTATTCAGAAACAAAAGAAAAAAAATAAGAGAGAGAAGAGAAGGCTGAAAACCTTAAGGTCAAAACTGAAAAGTAAAAAAAAAACAGAAAAAAATGAGAGATGCACGTAGACAACAATTGGAATCTGGTGAATAATGCAGGCTACATTAATGTAAGTAACCTAAAGGTTCCGACCCAATGTGGCAGTTTCATGTACTGGGTTAGTACTAGCACTATGTTACGGGATTGGTTTTTTTTTTTTTTATCATATTTTTTTGTTTTGTTTTTCTCAATTTATAATTTAATTTGGATTCAATCATAAATTTTTGATAATTTCAATAATATTTTTTATTAATATTATTTACATCATCATATGATACTTGAGTTTTTTATTTCATAAATTTAGTTTATGAATAGATTTTAAATTTTATTATCAAATAAGTTTAGGGATTACAAACTATTAGTTCTTGATTTGTGTCTTATTCACAAACTTTTTAGAACATTAAGACATATTACTCTTTGATGTCTACATTTTAAATGTTCTTGGATCTCTTAGAGTACTTTAGGTTTAGGCACTTCAACCTTTGTCTCATAAATCTGACATAAACCAAAGATGAAACTTTTAAAATTTACTAAGATCGAAAGAGAAATAAAAAATGATAATTTTCACATAGAAAGTTCTGGAAGTAGTAGTAAGTAACTTGTATTGTACTAAACCTTGAAAAAGAAAACTTTCTGGTCCAAAGCAGCAATTTGTTCAATATCATCTTCATTTAAAGCCTAAGTCAACAAAGAAGAGGTGAGTCAATTTACACAAACACTAATATTTCTTCTTGAAGCAACCCTAAAAGTTTGAATAAAAACGACATCTTTACCTCGATTGGACCTACGATTCTAAAAGAAATTGATGAACTTTGTCATGTCCAAGTTGCTTTTTTGTAATTTTTTTAATCTTTTGTATATAAGACGACAATTGTGTGGTTAGGGAGGGACTTACCTGAGAAATTGATATCTCTATGTCTCTCTTCTCTTCTTCCTTGTTCTTCACATTACTATGCGTCTCTCTCTCTATTCTATCTTTTCAAATTTCTTCTATATCCTAATTTTTAACCTTGCCTCTTCTTCCAAAGAGTTCTCGATAATCGGAGAATTTGATTGCAGAATTTGTAGATTTTGATGAAATTCTTGTTCGAATTAATCAAAAGTGAATTTGGTGAGATTGCTTTGCCTCTTTAACAATGACCTATGCTTCTCCCATGTCTCTTGCCGCATGAGTCGTGTGTTTTCTTCTCTTTCTGTTTGTTTCATCGAAGGCAAAACTTTGTGACGATTCTTTTGTTTCTTCTCTCTAACTGAATTCAAAAGCAGTCTTATAGTGTGAAAGAGAAGAACAAACAATTAGAGTTTTCGTGTTTTTTTTAAGCAGTCTTATATGAATTGGTTTTTATTATTCTTTTTTTATGTTATATATGTATATATTTTTCATAAATTAATATCATAATTAATTAAATTTTTGATAAATTTTATTATTATTTGCATCATCATATGATAGTTGAGTTTTTGATTTCATATATTAAAATTTTGAATATATTTATTTTATAAATAAGTATAATTTAATATATGTATAATTTATACAAATTTAAAATTATTTATGATTAATAATTTTCTATTTGCTCTGATTTTAGTAGTTTTATTTTACTACATTATTACCAATTCATATATTAATAAATACATGTTACATATAGGAGTATTACTTTTACACAATAAATATTTTGTAAATCCCCTACATGTTTACATTTAATTTTGTATGCACTATATAGACAATATTTCACGTAATGTATTCAAACTCTTAATATCTTCATACCACTTGGCATGGGTTCGTTGCATTTGTCTAAAAATCATATGCAGTTTTTTAGCAAAGCATTGCAAAATCTTAAAATAGCCCGAGAAGTGATATAAATGTACTTCAAATAAACTTTATTATGAGAAGAGAACAATGTGCATTCTCAAACTCATTGTTAACATGGCAAAGCCAAAATCATTTTCAAAAAAAAATATTTTTTTGTTTTAAAAAAAAAAGACTAAAACTTTAGCTGTAGAAATTAAGGAAAATAAATCCCATTATATGAATGACCAACTAAATCCACATCAGTTGTCTAATATATATGATTGTCTAACAAAACTGATACCAAACAAAATAGGAACAATACTCTCAATCTAAGAGACAAAGACTAATATCTAGCATGCCTTCAATCTTATCTCTCAGTGACAAAACCAAATCATTTCCATTAAATTTTTCTTTTGAAAGTCCTATGACCTGAAAATAAATATATATCATCAGATTCCAGAAAACCAAATCATTTCCATTAAACTCTTCTTTTGAAAGCCCTATAACCTGAAAATAAATAATTTCCTAATAATCATCAGATGCAAGAAAACCAATCAACAATACAGAAGAAACAAATCATTAGGTTATTATTCTTTAATGAAAAGAATAACAAATGAAAAACAATGATCGAAGATAACGAGATTCTTAAATAGCCTCCAAAACAAACTAAAGCAATAGGTTATGGTACTTTCACATGGCGATTAAATGTATGTACCCAGCAAGATCCTATCCCCAATCTACAAAATTTCAGCTAAACACCAAAGATAGCATCGTAGAATCAGAAACCACAATTTCAATCTCACAATTATCCCAGATTCAGCCAAATACCAAACATCAAGAAAACATTCAAAATTCAAACCTCGATACCTTGTTCATTTCTTGAAGCTTCTTAATCAAACCCTCCCCAATTGACATCTTCAAATCGTCCTCCACGAGAGTCATTGAGTTGCAAAAACCTCTGAGATATCTTCAAATCTCCAGGCTCCGGATCAATCATGGCTTCTCATAGATCAGTACGAACAATGGGTTTGAGATCACAGTGAAAAGAAGAAAAATATAAAAGAAGAAGAAATCGAGCATTCAGCAGCACAATTGGACCGTGGTATCATCACAACACCGAAGAAGAAATGAGAAATTGATTAAAACGCTCCCTCTTTCGTTTTCCTATTGCTTTGTCTACATGAGAGTAAAAACACCTGACATGTATTAATGTTATAATCTGATTGGTTATTGTTTTGTCCACATAAGAGTAAAAATAGCTGACATGTATTAATTTTATAATCTGATTGGTTAGTGAATTTAACTGATGTGTCTAACACCAGCTTCAACATTGAAGCTGATGTGTCACACCAGAAATGCAACACATCCTTTTTTTTTTAACAAAAAGAACCAGCTCAAATGAGCCAGTTAGGAGGAAAATTGTCTACAAACAAAACATGATGCGGAGACACATGCGCTTGACGTGCTAAAGAATCCGCTCGTACATTAGCATTACGTGAAAAATATTTATTTATTATTTATTATATTATTATTATTATTTATTAGTTATTATTAAGAAAAAAACGGATTTATTATATTATTATTATTATTTATTAGTTATTATTAAGAAAAAATGGGTTGGATCGTTTTAAAATAAAAATAATATAGTGAACATAAAGGAACATGCATTCTTCTTTATTCGATCTTGCGTTACTTAAAAAATGAACACAATAATATTAAATCAAGTAATTGGATGCATGAAAAAAATAAAATTGTTAAATGCTTCATTACCTCCCAAGGTCTTTGGCGAGTTTTGTTTATTGATTGATGTAATTGACTTTGATATAAATTACTTCTTTCTATGGCTTACTTCGATCTAAATTGCCGAAGATTTAGACTTTTGTAATGAGCTAGTAGCGACGAATATTAAATCGTCAATAATAAACACGCATGCTTTATAATGTCATTTCTTCTACTCCACTTAGGATCATGGTGGATGTCTCATAAAGGGGATAAATTCACATCAAGGAATATTTAAAAGAAAACAAAAGGTGTGTCACTATTATTTTCGACGGTTTGTTAAGTTCTTTCGAGAAAAAGTTAGTCGCATTAACAAATATCTTTCTTTTTTAGCATACATTACCATCTGAACATGACCACTCCTACACAAAGGAGTAGTAAGATGTGGTTAAAACCATTTTTTCTTTTTTGTTATATTTTTCTTTTTTCGATTTCTGATACAAAGAATAAATATAATTATATAGAAGAAATGTGAACTTTCCCGCCTATGTAGATGCATGTATCACATAATTACAGGAATGGCTAGATACAAGTAAAAACCATAGCCACTGCCGACTGCAATGTGAGTAATTGTTGTAGATTAGCCAGCCTCACCATTGGTGGAACAGTTGCTTAGATATTACATACCAAAAAACAAACAAGTGTTCTAGACAAAGAATAAAGAGATAGATTCATAAAATAAATATAAAAATTGATTGATGATTATCAAATGATATTATATGTGTTTATATAGGGATAAGAAACTTGGTAACAAAACCAAGTATTGATTATTCTTGAAACTAAAAGTAAATAAATATAGATAGTTGAATGAATACCCAACTTTTGGTGCATGTTTCATTCCTAATGTTTCTTTCCCTAGGTGAGTTGAACTCTATTTTCGTCACTCCTCTTTGACCACAAAATAAAGTGATTATTTTGGGCTTTCTTGGATTTGAATTAGGCTCAAAGTGCGCTGGACTTGATAGGTATCATCCCCAATAGATTTTCCCATGCTCTCTTTGGCCATAAGCTCTTGAATTAACTCATTAAGTGCATTCTTTAGCTTCTTAGCTTTTGCTATAGTCATTGGTCCTTCAGGTACAAGCAATGGTTCCTCTGCTACAAGCTTCTCGGGTTCAAGCTCAGCTACAAGTTCCTCGGATTCAAACTCAGCTACAAGCTGCTCCTCATTAGCTCCATCCATGATCACATCAACAAGGTACCTCTCTTATTTCAGCTCCGATGGATCTTGCTTTGGGTTTAGTTAATAATGCTACGGCTGATATTACTTTAAGGGAGCCGAGTTCTCATAGACAGAGAATTAATAGTCCCCATGTTAAAAAAGGTGTTAGTGGTTCTAGGATGGTTGTTATGGCTTTTGCTTCTATGGGGAAACATTTATTAGATAAGGCTTTGTCTAAACCTGCAGGTGCAGGGAATAAACAGAAGGGAATAGGGAGACAGGACAATACTACATTGCAAGGTAAACCAGCGGATGGTGGTCGTCAAGTCAAGAAACGGATGGTGGTGCTCTCGAACCCATCGGCTTAAACGTGAAGACCTTAAGTTGGAAATGTCATAACATAGGGGCTGACCTGACAGAGAATTATTTGGAAGATTTGTGGAAGAAGCACCGACCAGACATTTTATTTTTATCAGAAACAAAGAAATATTTTTCTTATTTACAAAAATTTCAGAATAAGTTTGGTTATAATAATTTGTATACTGTTGAAACCCGCGGGTCTAGTGGTGGTTTAGCTTTATGTTCCATGGATGAAATAAAACTTTCAATTCTTTATGATAGTGATCGTATTATTGATGCAAAAGCATTCTTTGGACAACAACTGTTTTTTTTGTCTTTTGTTTATGGTGATCATGTTCCTCAACATCGAGCGAATGTATGAGATAAGTTATCGGATATTGGCTATTTCCGTGTTGATCCTTGGTTTATGATTGGTGATTTTAACGAATTGGTTGGGAATCATGAGAAAAAGGGTGGTGCGTTGAGGGCAGCCTCTTCTTTTGTGCCTTTTAAATCAATGCTTCAACATTGCGGGATGCTTGAATTTCCTTGTTATGGTGAGCATCTATCCTGGAGAGGTAATTGATGTAATAATCAGGTGGTTCGGTGTCGGTTAGACCGTGCGTTGGGTAATGAGGATTGGCATGGATTTTATCCTAACTCGAAGGTAAATTACTTGGATATGATTGGTTCTGATCATTTCCCAATTTTAGCAACTTGTCTGAAAGTAGATAGGAGACGAAATTGGCAGTTCTGCTTTGATAAGCGCTAGTTCGAAAAGGATGGTTTAACAGGGGCGGTTGAGTCCGGGTGGAATCATACAAGGAATTTTTGGATACCGGGTTTTGCGGATAAGAAAAAAAATTGTAAGAATTTGATTTCCTGGTGGCGAAAGAATAATATATGTACTGGTCCTTCGCTCATCTCGTCCTTGAAGGCGGCTCTGCAGGAGGCGAAGATTGATGTCTCGATTTCTCAGGAGGAAATCCGGGATATTGAGAGGAACTTAAAAGAGGCGTAGCGTGATGAAGAATTATATCTGCAACAAAAAAGTAGGAATTCTGGTTAAGGGTTGGTGACAAAAATACAAAATTATTCCAAGCCATTACTAAGCAACGGCGGGTGCAAAATAGGATTATTGGTTTATTTGATGTCGATAATGTTTGGAATGGATCAACCTCTGGTATGGAGAATATTGCTATAAATTACTTTGAGGATCTCTTCAAGAAATCAGATGTCAGGGGTATTTCAGAGGTGATTCAGGAGATTACCCCACTTATTACGGATAGTATGAACAGGGATCTAATTAGGGACATCTCTGAAGCGGAAGTATGAAAAGCTTTGTTTGATATGCATCCGGAGAAAACTCCAGGTCCTGATGGAATGATGGTCTTGTTTTTTCAACGTTTCTAATCATCGTTAAAAAGGGATTTGGTGGCTTTGGTTAAAGAGTTTTTTAGAACGGGTAGCTTTGATCCTCGTTTAAATGAGACGCATATCTGCCTCATTCCTAAAATAGATCGACCGTAGCGAATGGCGGAGTTTAGGCCGATCAGTCTTTGTAACGTGAGTTATAAAATTATTTCTAAAGTACTGTGTTTTTGGCTTAAATGGTTCTTGTCATTCCTGGTTTCAGAAACTCAGTCGGCTTTTGTTTATGGTCGCTTAATCACAGATAATATTCTTGTTGCTCAGGAGATGTTTTTTTGGCTAAATACTAATCGACGGTGTACTTCGGAGTTTCTGGCCTTCAAAAAGGATATGAATAAAGCTTATGATCGTGTTGAGTGAGATTTCTTGGAAGCAGTTATGGTTAGGTTAGGATGCGATAGGAAATGGATTTCATGGATTATGTGGTGCGTATCTTCTGTGTCGTATCAAGTTCTTATTAATGGTTAGCCTCAGGGCTCTATTACACAACATAGGGGATTACATCAAGGGGATCTTCTGTCACCGTATTTGTTTAAACTTTGCAAAGAGGTTTTGATAGCAAACATTAAGAAGGTTGAACGGGAGAAGAAATTAACGGGTATCACAATCGCTCGTGATTGTCCCACTATTTCACATTTGTTATTTGGTGATGATAGCCTGTTTTTTTTGTAAAGCAGAGGCGACTGAATGTAGAATGGTAATGGAAATAATAAGTAATTATGGTAAAGCCTCGGGGCAAGAGGTTAATCTGGAGAAGTCTTCTATTATGTTTGGTAAGAAGGTTCCGTCTGACATCCGAACTCCGTTAAAATCCGTTATTGGTATTTCTAAGGAAGGCGACATTGGTTCCTATTTGGGTATCCCTGAAAACCTTTGGGGTTCGAGAACTAAGGTTTTTAGCTATGTTAATGATTGTCCGGATGATCGAGTAAAGATTGGTCTACTAAGTATCTATCGAAATGTGGTAAGGAAGTTATGATTAAATCGGTTGTGTTAGCTCTCCCGGCTCATGTTATGTCGTGTTATAAACTGCCACAGAAGCTGACGTCTAAACTAATGAGCGCTATCTCAAAATTTTGGTGGAAGTTTAATGATAAGGCACATATGCACTGGGTAGCTTGGGATAAAATGTGCAAAGACAAATGTGAAGGAGGTCTGGGCTTCCGTGCTCTGGAAAAATTTAATGACGCCATGCTGGCTAAACAGTATTGGCGGTTAATTCATCATCTGACATCGTTAATGGCTTGGGTGATGCGAGGTCGATATTTTAGGAATAAACTTTCCTCTTATGGCCAAAAAACAGTATTATCCTTCATTTGCATGGAGGAGTTTTCATGCAACTAAAGACTTGGTGGAACAAGGATCGAGGTGGGCGATAGGCATTTTACTAAGTCGGGGAAGTATTTGGTCAAATCGGGTTACCAGCTTGCCCGGGAATTGATCAAAGAAGTTGAATACGAGCCGTTGTGTTCGGCTCTTCGGGCTCAAGCTTGGAAACTTGAAGTTCCCCGAAGGTCCAACATATTTTCTGGAAGATTGCCTTTGGTACTCTTCCTGTGTTGGAATGGATTGCTCATCGGGGTGTCTGATGTGATACTTAGTGTAAACGGTGTGATTCGGCGATAGAGACTATAAATCATGCTCTCTTTGAGTGTCCTCGTTCGCACAGTATCTGGGAGTTGTCTCCGGTATCGCTAGCCCCTGATGGCTTTCCCTATGGTTCAATATATTCGAATTTAGATTTTATATTCTGGCGGACGTCCTCTCAATCGGGGGTTTCAGACATCGTTTTTCGTCTACCATGGATTCTATGGTCAATTTGGAAAGATAGAAATAAAAAAGTTTTCCAGGGTACAGAGGCAGCGCCAATTGATATTTTAAATCAGGCGATTAATGATAAATTACTATGGTAGGAGGCCAAATCTTTTCCTGAGAGATATCTGGATTCTTCGCCAATTTTGGAGGCCAGAGACCCCTTTCCTCGTTGTCAGGTTGATGGATTCTTTCCAGAATCGGATCCTCTTGAGGGTTTAGGATGGTGGTATTGTAATAGTGAGGATTCGACGCTACTCGTGGGAGCGCGGAGCCTTAGACGCAGCCCTACTCCTCTGCATGCAGAGTTACAAGCATTAATTTGGGCTATTAAGTCCAATCTGGCGGGTGGCATTGATTATCAATTTTTTGAGACGGATTGTGCAAAGTTAGTCACGATGATTCAGACGCCTGATGATTGGCCCGCATTTTTAAACCTGCTGGATGATTTCTCTTTACTTAGATCATATTTCCTTTCCTTCACCCTCTCTAGGATCCCACATAGATCCAATATAAAAGCAAATTGTCTTGCTCATTTTTCACGATCTTTAATTTATAAATTTTTTTTTGTAAACTTATATCTACTGTTCGAGCAAACAATCTTAAAATTTTCCTTTAATTTAATGTAATGTTTAGTTAAAAAAAAAAAAAAAAAAATCAAAATTAATATCTCAATGAGATGCGGCGTTTGGGTACTATTCAAAACTGTCTCCTCCACTCAACATATAGCATCGCCGGCTACGGAGAAGACTTAGAAAAAATGGAAGGACTTTGTTTAACCCTTCAGCCCTTTCCTTCCTCCGTTATTCAACGGCGGCTCTCTACTTTTAACCTCCACAACAGACTTATCAGACCCTCTTCTTGTGCTCCTCTTCGTGCTCATCAAAAGGTTTCATTTTTCTTCATCCAATTTCATCTTCTTGTATACACACCATAGTTGCAATTTCGTAAATTTTCACTATGAATCGAGTTGGTGGTATCAATAGCTTTTCAGCTTCTGGAGTTGGGATAAAAAAAAAGTCAGAATCAATGTTAGGTAGGTCCTCTAGTATCCTGGAATTGCTTGTTGAACATTGAGTGCACTTGAGAATCTGTTATGTAGTGAAGAAACTGTATTATGTTGAGAACTTAAGTAGCTTTTTTGTTTTTGTTTGGTTAGGCTGGAATCACAGAAGGTTCTGATTCAGCATCGGAGGGTAAAGTGAGTGATGTCAAGATCAGTGAGCAAGAAGTGAATATGTACCAGAATGAAGTAGTTGAAAGTCAGGGTATTAAGATAAGGAGAAGACCACCCACTGGACCTCCAATGCATTACGTTGGACCTTTTGAGTTCCGCCTTCAGAACGAGGGCAATACGCCTCGTAACATTTTGGAAGAGATTGTATGGCACAAGGATAAAGAAGTTGCTCAGGTATGCTTCTTTGTTTCTTTCATTTATGTTCCTCAGTTGCTTTGATTCCCAAGGTTTGCTGCATTTGCAGATGAAAGAGAGAAAGCCACTTTATACCTTGAAGAAGGCTCTTGATAATATTCCTCCGGCTCAAGACTTCATTGGTGCTCTTAGATCTGCTCATCAAAGAACCGGGTTGCCTGGTTTAATAGCTGAGGTTAAGAAAGCTTCACCAAGCAGAGGAATCCTAAGAGAGGATTTTAACTCGGTATGAACTCACCTCTTTCTTCCCATCCTGTCAATGTGAATACGTTTAGGGATTGAAAGAATTATGTCTGAAGGCTTGATATCTTAGGTTGAAATTGCACAAGCTTATGAAAAGGGTGGAGCAGCATGTCTTAGTGTTTTGACAGATGACAAATACTTCAAGGTAATGCTGTAAAGAACTTTGAGACCAACGAAAGTATGATTAGCTTGTTCGTAATGAAGCCATTATCTGTTTCATATAGGGAAGCTATGAGAACCTGCAAGCTATAAGGGAAGCTGGTGTAAAGGTTCTTGCTTTCTCTGTTTAATCCTGTTCGGATTCTTTGTCATTCCACAGTGACATGCAAAGTTCTGATGTCTTGTCACAAAAAAAAAATGCAGTGCCCTTTGCTGTTGAAAGAGTTCATTGTTGAGGCATGGCAGATATACTATGGTAGAAGCAAGGGCGCAGATGCAGTTCTGTTGATCGCTTCTGTGTTACCTGACCTTGACATCAAATACATGATTAAGATTTGCAAAATACTTGGAATGGCTACACTTGTGGAGGTGTGTATGTGTTTCTTCAGGGGAGCCACTTTCATATATGCCTCAACAAAAGAAATGCTTCTGCCTCTTCGTAATCCTGATTTTTTCTGGTTACTACATGCCATTAGGTTCATGACGAAAGGGAGATGGATCGTGTACTTGCAATTGAAGGAGTCGAGCTCATTGGCATCAATAACCGTAACCTTGGTAATGCTTGAACAAGACCTCCTTCAAAGCTAGAGAATACAATCCGTCTTGATCCGTTTTACCACCCTTTCTTTCAGAAACGTTTGAGGTAGATCTTGGTATCACAAAGAAGCTACTTGAAGGAGAGCGTGGCGAACTGATCCGTCAAAAAGACATCCTCGTAAGTAGTAGTATTCACATTCCTTGTTTCTCTTACCCCCCTTACAATGTATACACACACCTCACTTAAAGTCTGTCTATCCTCAACTTGTCTTTACACGGTAGGTGGTTGGAGAATCTGGGTTATTCACTCCCGAAGATATCGCCTTTGTACAAGAAGCCGGCGTCAAAGCAGTAAGCTTACACAAACATTATGGCTTACACAAACATTATGGTCAAAGATAACATTTCTCAAAATGCTGGTTCACCTAATCTTAGCTCCCATGTGATTTTTCTTTTTCTGTTATTAGGTTCTAGTCGGCGAATCTCTTATTAAACAAAGTGATCACGGGAAGGCAATCAGCACCCTTTTTGGAAGAGATATATCAAAGTAGAAAGCTTTTGTATAGAGAAAATCTTCACTGCGTCTCTTGATAAGGCTCTTTTTTTCTTTTAAGTGCCGTGCTCATTCAAGTGTGCAGAGGCTTGTGTCTTTGCAGAAATGTCAAAAAAAAAAAAAAAAATCTCTCGTCATACATACACAACGTGTACATGAGGATAAATCAAGTCAATGCATTGGTCGATGACTCAATAAATTTCCGGCAGTACATGAGGATAAATCATTAACTACGATAAATTGGTCCATAATTTAGAATTGACTGTCACAAGTAAGAAAAAAATAGAATTGAGTTTTCATATAAATAAATAGACTTAACAACATCGACGATCACTCCTTTATTGAGAGACCAACTTACATATAATTTAAAGTGCAATTGCTGACTCTTGGAAGCTGGAAGAGAGATAGATCCATCTATATAGTTTACCAACCTGAGGGAAAGAAAACATACACATGGGACAAGATCATGAGTTCCTTTCGCGCATTTTATGTCGTCGATCTATGAAAACTACAGAGAATGTGCGTTACCTGGATTCATAATGCATCAAAGGAGTTCAAGAACAAGAGCAGAAGCACCTCCGCCTCCGTTGCACACTCCTCCCACACCGTACTTTCCGTTTCTCTTCTTTAGTATCCCAAGCAATGTGATTAGAATACGAGCGCCACTGCAGCCTAGAGGATGTCCTAAAGAGACAGCTCCTCCGTTTACGTTCACCTTCTCCTGTTAAGGAAAGAGGAATGTTAATGAAATCACTTGAGTAAGTTGACTGAGAAGATGATGTTATTAGGAGACTTACCGGGCTAATCCCAAGTAGCTTTTGGTTAGCTAGTGCTACAACCTGGGAAAAAGGCAGTTTAATAAGAATAAGCCATCGCAAATGTTTGTCCCTTCTTTAGGGGAAGAAGTCCAATTTTCTTACTGCAAATGCTTCATTAATCTCATAGTAATCAACTTGAGAAGATTCCAAACCAGCATGTGCAATAGCTTTCGGTATCGCAAGAGCAGGAGCAGTAGTGAAAAACTCTGGTTCCTGCACGGTTCAAGTCTCACTTAGTGAATAGAATAAGACATCTAAAATTATTGTATTTAAGAAGGAAAGGCGAGATTATAAGTAACGTACCTGAGCTGCATCACCATAACCTTTAATTTTTGCGAGTACTTGAAGTCCTAGCTGAAGCGCCTTCTCTCCACTCACTAGGACAAGAGCAGCTGCACCATCACTGTCAAAAGGAGGCAAATTTTACTTCAGAGAAAGAGAAGTTGCAAGTCTAACAAAAGATCTATTTCATAGATCACACTGGTTCTCTAAAACATAAGAATATATATATATATGGTCATCTGGTAAAAGTACCTTATGCTAGATGCATTTCCAGCTGTAACAGTGCCTCCATTCTCCTTGAAACTAGGACGGAGTTTCCTCAACTTTGCAGCATCAAACTGAGACAATGCGATATCGTACATGAAGCAAATCATAATAAATTAGACCTCATTTTATGGAGTTGTCTAACCATAAGGTTCATTTCGTAACGTGTAATGCTTCATACAGTAAAAGATACAAATCACTAAAAATTTATGTCTAGCAAACAAGTACATGGATCAAATTTTCTTTACAAGTAGCCGATGGAAATACTCTACGGTTTAGCTTAGTTCCTTTAGAAAAAAAAAATTATGTATGCAAAGGGTGAATATAAAATGAAAAAACAGAAGCTCATGTTCATTGGAGTACTGATGCATAATCTATATAACCAAAAGGGGATAAAAATCACCTTCCCAAGACCTTCATCCTTGTCAACAATGGTTGATGGCCTACCTCTTCCTCCAGAAACTTCAACCTGCATAACCAAATTACCTTAGTGTATATTCACCAAATATAACGCACAAAACCCAAAACCAAAACAATACAAAAATATACTAACCGGGACGATTTCCCATGTGAAGGCCCCAGCTTCCTGGGCAGCAATACCACGCTCAAAACTCTGAACTGCATAGTCATCCTACATATTTATAAGTAAGACACCAATCAACTGGTGTTTTGAGTTTACCATAAACAATGAGCCCAACTAACCAATTTGTGTAATTCACAGTTTCAGAGAGAGAGAGGTAAACTATCATAGCTAATTTATCAAGGCATCAGGAACAAGAAACTAAGACAAAGTATACAGATTACAAGTTAATGGGGGACATATTACAAGTTAATCTATGCAGAGTATCTACAGATTACAAGTTAATGATTCAAAGAAAATTGAGGAACAACATACTTGCTGCTCCCTCGTTATCTCAAACTTCTCAGCACATAATTCTGCGCAACTTCCCATCCCACAGTCGTTATAGACATCCCAAAGTCCATCCTTTAGCATTCCATCTACTACTGAATCATGACCAAATCGAGATCCTTTCCTGCATCAAAAATTTTGGATAAGAAACAATGATGCATAGAGTACAAAGACCAAAAGATTGCGTAAAACCACATCACTACCTCGCTTCTGCCAAATATTTAGGTGTATTAGACATGCTTTCCATGCCACCAGCCACAACTACGTCATTGATCCCTAACTGGATACTTTGAGCAGCAATCATTACCGCTGAAAACCACCCAAAAAGCCCTTGTTAAAAGAATCAAATCCAAAGTCTAAAATAAAAAAAACAGAGCCCAAATGTCTCAAAGTTGTCTCACCTTTCATGCCTGATGCACAAACCTTGTTGACAGTGGTACATATAACAGAGTTAGGGATTCCTGCACCTAAAGCAGCCTGACGAGCAGGAGCTTGACCCAAATTAGCACTAAGAACATTGCCAAATACAACTTCTTGGACAAGAGCTGGATCAACATTGGCTCTCTTCAAAGCAGCTGAAACAGTAAAACCAACACGGGCACGTCAAATTATATACAAAACTAAAGACTTTGCACAGAAGTAAGATCTGTTTTGTACCTGCAATAGCTAAAGATCCAAGCTTTGTAGCAGGTAAAGATGAAAGAGATCCAAGAAAGCCACCCATTGGAGTACGTGCAACACCCACAATGCAAACATCTGTTACAATCAACAACATTCATGTACTCAAAAGTTCTGATCTTTCAATTTCAGTTTTTTGCCAATGATTATGAAAAAAGAGAGAGTTGTTACCTTTCGGATTCACAGAATCTGCTGTATGGGCCATAATAGCTAATCAATCTACACCAAATGGTGTCAAATGTTAATGAAGTAAAAGTCAACAAGGGACCAAACTCGTTTAAGAGTCAGATCCATTTATAAACATCTGGGGAAGTGAGAATACGATCAAATGATAGAAACAGAGATCTGTAAGGATCGTTTACCTGATTCTTCAGTTCCAGAAGAGAGCGACGAATGGGAAGAGAGGGAGCCAAGTCGTTGTGAAAATGACAACAGATTCTACAATTATAACTGGGAGAGGAGAGACAGAGAGAAACAGAGAGGGGGGAGAGGGTCCTATAAAAGAGGACGCTTTCTTGTGATGTTGTTGTTGTCTTCAGCGACGATAACTACGATGAAGAGCAACACGACGGCTATGTGATCTGTTACTTCAAATCTTTTAATGTTTTTTAAAGGAAGATAATTGCACATGTTAACCTTTACTTATTTACGCTAATCCTTATTTTAATTATATACTCGTTGTTTGTTCCATTTGACTTATTTACGCAAAAATCTTTAATTTAAATACATATATACTTGATTACTTGTTGTTTGTTCCATTTGACTTATTTAATATATATGATGGGCTGAAAGTTGTTGTGTCCATTTCAAAGAAAAAAAGTTATTTTAATTATTTTAAATAAAATATATCACGAATTTAATTTGCATACTTAAATTTATCCAAATTTTTAGAACGGTTATTTTAAGCTATATTTTATTTTTTGGGATGATGTTTTTGAGCTTTAAGTATTTAAAAAAATTTAGGAACTTTTTTGAAAAAAATTATTATAAAATTTATTTTATATAGAAAAGAAATTAGGGCCGGACATTTGGATAATCTGTTCGGGTTTGGGTATTACCCATTCGGGTTCAGCTAAACGGATTTAGAAAAATAGAACCTATTGGGTATTTTTAGATATATGGGTTCGGTTCGGTTTGGGTATTATCGGGTTCGGATCGGTTTGGGTTACAAATTTTAGAACCCGATTAGTATCCGAACTACTGAGTACCCGAAAAAATATAATTAAAATTAATTAAATTTAAATAAATTTAGTTAAATTTTGACTTATGCGACAAAATATTTTAGATATTTTGATTATTTTTGATATTTAGGTTTAAAACTAAATGAAATATTCAAAATTATAATCATAATTTTGGGGTAATGACATTATATTAATGATAAATATTATAAATATGATTATATGTTCGGGTTTAATGGGTACCCAAACAGGTATCGGGTATTATCCGACTTTAATCTGAATCCACGGGTATTAGAAAATAGAACCCAATAGGGTTTTATAGGCAAACTCGTACCCAACCCGAATCTGGTTTTTCGGATCGGGTTCCAGATTGGGTATTCGGGTACGGTTTTTATGCCTAAGCCTAGAAATTACGAAGTGAAATATAAATCCAAATAAACCAGCAAAGTTTATGAGTGATATGAGAAAACAAAGAAAATAAGCACCAAAAGATTTAATTGATTTCTCTAGAGCCATCCAAAAGATTTAAACAAGAATTAAAATAAACACCAAAGTCTAGTAAAAACAATACACATAAACACGAAAACCACACTCGTAGGATTTGATTGACAAATGTTTTAGAAACTTTTCAAAGCAAAAAAATCTTAAAATTTTGAAATGAATCAAATCAACCTCTAGAAATGTTGACCTTTTTTAATTATTTATAGCCAAAATATTTCCTTAATTCATATTTTTGGCTATATAAAGCATTTTTTTCTAACACACATAATTTTAAGTTTTCCAAATTTTTAATTTCTACCGCCAAAATACTACAACAATAAAATCTACAATCACAAAAAAAATATATACATCTTAAAATCTACAGTCAAAAATCTATAATCAATTATGTCTGTAATCAACAGAAAATGTAGAAAAATAGTTAGTAATTCGAAAGCATAATTGGTAAATATATTGTGTGATTAATGTACACATGTATATTTGGTAATATGATGATAATCACTATTAGATAAAAATAAACAAATTAATTATAAACTCAAAAGAGAGAACATGTGAGGATTAAAACAAGAGAGAGAAAAATCCAAAAAACTATTTTGGTGCTGTGGAAAATTGAATGTGTAAAGCCCAAAAAAAAATCATTTTTTAATTTTAGCTACAATAAAAAATATATATTCTAAAGTATGAGTTTTTGGAAAAATATACCGGTTGTCTGTTCATTTGACTTATTTAATATATATATATATGATGGGTTGGAGGTTGGTGTGTCCATTTGAAAAGAAAAATTATTTAGACTATCTTAAGTGAATAAGGGATTAAAGTTTTGGAAAACATCATGGATTCCGAAAATTTGGGTGGTTAAATTCATCCAAATATAAACAATAAAATTAATTTTGGAATGGGTTTCAGATTAGGTTTATTTTGGGATGATATTTCCCGAATTTTAGAATTTTGAAAAATTTGCAGAAATTTAGGAATTTTTTATATATAAGAAATAAAAAAGTGAAAAACAAATCCAAATAAACCAATACTGAAATGATACGGAAAACCAAAGAAACCAAGCCGATATAATTGACTTCTCTAGAGCCAGCCAAAAGTTTTATCAAAATTTAATATAAGCACTAAAGTCTACTCAAAACAGTATTCCACGAAACATATAAACATGAAAATTACACTTGTAATCAACAGAAAAAGCTGGAAAAAAAAAAGATAGGTAGTAAATTAAACAATATTTCAATTGTACAGATTAATATACATATGTACATATGGTATTATGATAATAATCACATATAAATTAATTTTATATAGTAATTAATTAAGATAAAAACTGCAATCCACGCAATCAATAGAAATTTCCATTTTCACACCCGTCGTTCAACCCCTAAGTTTATGGTGTTGAAATGTATTGTCAAAACGGCAAAACCTGTCATTGGGGTGTTTATGCTGCCAAAGTTGATGCATCTGACCATTTCCAAATTTGCCAAGCAAAGCTAGAGCACACATGCACAGTGGATATGATACGAAATTAACTCACAAGGCTCAAGAACCACCATGGGCCATGGCCGTCAATGTCGAATGCTAGTTGGATAACTTGCACATTCTTCATCTTACCACTTGAAACACAAAAAGCACTTCATGATCCCTTTCTTTTTGTTCGAGGCATTTTCACATTGTTTCGGCTTTCTTAATAAAACACCAAAGTCAAGAATCATACTCATCCAACAAACAAAAGTTGGATTATTATTACACTCATCCAAGATTAGTATTCAGAAGTTTAAAAGCACTTCACTCATAGGAAATGTTGAACCATTGTAAGATTCATTGTTATTTGTTATGAGTCTGAACCTTTGCCGCGGACCTAGTAATCTGAGCTGCCGTAAGTTGCTTAAATTTGCTTAGGAAATAGAGAACATAAAAGCTTAAGCTTCCTTTAACCCAAGCCTCTTGCTAGAGAATTAGGTTAATGCTGGAAGATGTCTTTATTCATGTTTGAGTCCCATTTTTATAAAAACTTTTACAACCGACTCTTGACTACTAATTAAGTAAAATTGCCAAAACCATAATTGAATCTAAAAAAGAAACAGCAGTAAGTCGACATAAGAAGCTTCTCAAGTCTTCTTGTTCCTTCTATGATACTTAATTCCATAATGTGTATCATTACTCTCATCCTCCACTACAAGCTCCACTTCTGGATACGCTTCGATGAGTTTGGACACATCCTCCCACATTACCTCATCTTTTGCATCTTTAATCCATTTGAGTTTGACCAGCACTTGCCTAATATTGCCTCTCTTACGTGCCTTGTGGCTTGGTTGGAGCCAGCCATTTGTGTGGCTTGGTTGGAGCCAGCCGTCCCTGCAAAACCAGAGGTAAATAAGTGACGACGTCGGGTCATTCCCCTTTATGATCCTTCAGAAGAGAAAATTGGAACACATCATGAACTTTCGATCCCTCCGGAAGGTGTAAACGGTACGAAACTGTTCCTATATAAACCGCAATTTCAAATGGACCATAATATTTTGGGGATAGTTTCGTGTAAGCCTTCTTAGAGTTCGTTAACTGTCGATATGGTTGTAATTTGAGCAACATCCAATCTCCCACCTGAAACTTTACAAACCGATGATGGTTATCATACGTGAGCTTCATCCAATGCTGAGTTTCGAGAAGTCTTTCTCTTGCTAATGCTAGGAATTCATCTTGCTGTTCCAACGCGACATCAACTGCTTCCACTCGCGTACCACCTCCCAAGGCTCCCTCCCATATACTACTCGAAATGCCAGTTATGCGGAGCATCACCTCTTAAACAATGAAGATACATTTCCAAGGTCCGATTAACAATTTGCGTCTGCCCATCAGATTGAGGTCGATATGTTGTAGTGAAACACAATTTTGTCCCCATCATTCTCCACAATTCTCGCCAAAATAGGCTTCGAGATACTTATCACAATTAGTCACTATGGTCTCGAGAATACCATGTAAGCGCATAATGTCACAAAAAAATATTTGTGCTACGGAGGTAGTAGTAGTATACGAATGATTAAGAGCAATGAAATGAGCATATTTTGAGAAATGATCAACCACTATTAGTCCACTACTAAGATCACTGTTTTCCCAAAAACTTTAGGCAAAGCTTCCAAGAAATCCATAGTAATATCCGGCCAAACTTGCATAGGAACTTGAAGTGGTTGTAGCAATCCAGCAGGTTGGAATGTTTCCCACTTGTTTTGATGGCAAATTTGACACTCCCTCACAAATTCTTAAACAGTCTTCTTCCACCCTTTCCAGTAATAATTCGATCCATGGTTTTTTGAACCCCCTCATGACCAAAGTTTTGAAATCCTGATACCACTTCGCGACCAAAGTTGAGTCGTTCGAGATGTAAATTCTGCCCTTAAAATAATCAGCCCTTCTCTAGCCTCCCATTCACGAGGAAGCTCTCCTCATATTATCTTATCGCGAATTTTGGCGAGGTGAGGTTGAGTTGCAACTTCAGCTTTTAATCATTCAAGAATTCTTGAGCCAGACCCTTGTATCATATAAACCACACATTTTCCCTCAACTTCATTCTCACTCTGTCGTGACAATGCATCTGCAACCTCATTTGATTTGCTTGAATGAAATTCAACTGTAAAGTCAAACCCCAACAACTTACTAATCCAGTGAATTTGTGGTGTTGTTGATAAGCATTGTTCAAGTATGAACTTAAGACTATAATGACCAGTTCATATAATAAACTGTCTTTCCCATAAGATTGTACAACTATAAGTGTTAGACTATATAATATAAAGATGAACTTACCTAGAGAATGACTTCCCTTCCATCATGTAGATCTCCACCTGATATAGAGAAGCAATAGACTTAAAAATCATGAACACAAGGCTTAATCCTAATCTAAATCCTTTGTAATTACCAATATCAGTTTGGTTTCATCAAAGATCTGCAACAGTATCATGCTATTGTGGTTTCGGTTTGGTGGTTGTTATTCACATCGTATAGGGCACTCTCAGCCTTTCGGTTTGGTCGTTGTTATTCACATCGTATAGGGCACTCTTAGCCACACCCATCTTATTCATCATATACTCATGTTCATGGTCAAACTCATCATCAGATTCATCACTATATTAGCAGCAAAAAACAACCAATAAAAAACATCAAACAACACTCAATACGACTTTCTTAAATTTAAAACAAGCTAGCAAAGACTGAGTTGGTGGTAAATGATCACCTCAAGTATAGTTCATCAAATGCAAAACGTCTCCCCACTATACATATTTGATTATAATCTTCTTCTTCTTCTTCTTCTTCTTCTTCACTCCTTTTAACACGCCAATCAACTTCAGAAATAATTTTTTTTTTATCAAAGAACATCAGAAACAATCTATACTTCTAAATTATAGCTAAGTCAATAAAGATAGATATTTCTAAGTACGCTGTTATCAATCCCAAATCAATGCAGAACTCTAGAATGAACTAATCATAAATGGAAAAAGAGATAGATATAAACCGCAAGGTTGTGTTAGTAATTGGCTGGGGAAACTTTGAAAAGGCATTGAGCTTTTTTTCAATAGACTCGAACTCAGATACTAAGCTATGGAAATTCCAGTTAGGCTCAGATCAATACTAATCCCATCAACGTTCCTTGGACAAGGAGGTTCCAAAACTGTTCCCCTGCAGAAAGAAAAATTTACATAAAACAACAAGCAACCAATTGTTGACAAACCACTTATGGGAAGCATCATGGAGCTCCTCTGCAGTTAAGAGAAACAGAGAGAGAGACAAAGACAAAAAATACTTATCTCACATAGTCACATACATGTCGGCATTTCTTCAGCTAGCGCCGGTGACCGGTCTTCACTTCCAATAGCAATTTGCGTCATTCCTTGACAAGTTCGCATAGACTTTTACTCACGATAACTTCAGATTCATTGAGAAATCGAGTAGAACTGAAACCTGGTGGAAAGAGACAAAAGAAATTTTGGACCATCTGCATCCCCCGCGGTCGTGAGCGGACAAAATCCGTTTGACCCGCAAACCAAATAGGTCGAGTCCGCGAGACCCACCAATTTTTGGGCATGAAATTAAAGGCCAAAGCCCGATCCGCTATGATACTTAACGGGCTATGACCGCGGGCCTTAGGCCCAATTAACACCTCTAAGTTATAACCCAAATCACGAGTATATATATATATATATTTTTTGTTAGAGATGTTATATTCGTTAATGGTTCAATATGTTTGTGTAGAATATTAGTGAAATGACCGCATCCGGATTCTCAATCTTCACATTGGATCCACGAGAAACAATCTCACCGGATCTCCATAATTTTGACGAGACAACCGGCGTAGAAATCGCTCCTTACAAAAACTCCCACAAATACACAAAACCCCACCTCATCTAGTTAATGAGTCGCATAACACACCATCCTTGGCGACCGAGTAACAAGAGAGGTGGGATAGAATATTTGATTCCATCCAGCCACGGATAACACTTCCCCATGAATACTCTGATTCACTAACAACTCCTCAAGTGTCGAACGACACCTCCACCTGATGTCGAATGTCACCCATCGCACTACTTGCGAACCAACACACATGGTGTCGATCGACACTCTCCTAGTGTCGGTTGACACCGACACCCACGACATCACTTCCGTCGATCTCTTTTCATCCAAACTTAACTCCATCTGTCCTCCTAGGACCCAAACACACAACAACATGCTGGTGTCGACCGACACCATTTTGGTGTCGCTCGAGATCCCAACCTTACCACAAAACTATATATGCCAGACCACAATACAAAGACTTGATTAAAACAAAAACTAATTAAAACACAAACCAACTGTTCATTTCATAAACCCACCCTTGGATACAAAGCTTAGAGCACCACGAAACTCCCCACCGAATTTCAGCTGAATCGGACTCCATTTCATCCTCCAAACGTTACTCCGAAGTAGCCATCTCGGACCAGTCCACGCAGTCCATATGCAGGTGTTGGTGTCGACCGACACCACAATAGTGTTGAACGACACCAATCCAGAAACCACGATCCGAGCCTCCCTTCAAGCTCCTTCTTGCTGCAAAACCCTAATCTTTCACAACCATCTATTTCCTAATCGATTAAACATCAAACAACAAGACTTACCTGGATAACAACCATAAGAAAGCCTCCTTGACTCTCCTAATACACCACCAAGTAATCAAATCCTTCCCCACACACATATCGATGATGGATCTCCCTTCTCCTTCTTCTAACCCTCCTCAAGGCTCCCTTTGCTCTTAGGATCAAACTCATAATCTCCCTCTCTCCTTCTCTTTCTCTCTTAGAAGCGACAAACACCCCCTCCCAAGAAAATAGGCTGCACATGCCTTTTAAATCAAGATTTAGGGTTTCTAAACCCAAACCAAGATAAACCGAGCAATTTCAAAACAAACCGAACAACCACCAATTTAGTGGTGTCGACCGACACCCATCTTGGTGTCGATCGACACCTACCCTAAATTGGGTTCAGGATGTTACAATTCTTCCCCTCTAACAAAAGATTCGTCCTCGAATCTGAGAACATCGCCACTCATCCGCAAAACTCCTCCAACCATGGCTGCAATGGTTCACACCACCTAAACATCCGGTCTACCGCAACCAGGACACCACCGGCCCAAACCACCCTGAACCTACTGGTCAACACAATTCAGACCCCATGGAGCAGTATCGATCGACACTATGGGGTAGTGTCAACGGGTGTCGGTCGACGGGTGTCGGTCGACACCTCCCTTTCAGCGAGTAGATGATACTTGTTTTCTCTGGTTTGTGTGTTTGTTTGTTGATTGTTTGACATTAGAATATTAGTTGCTTGTGTGTATAGCTCAGTAGATGGGAGGATTGCCTCAGTGAGTGTTTATAAAATACTCATGCATCTCAATTTGTGTTTATGGTGCAGGTAAAGACAAAGTGTGATCGTGGAATCAAGGCAATGAAGAGGAGGATGTTCTAGTGGATCGATTGGTTGTTGTTTATCTTCTGTTAGGTTGCCAGAGTTGAGTCCTTAGAATGTTATCTAGGATTTCTGGTTCCTTGATTTATGTTAGATTTGTTTATTAGTTTAATTGTTATGGAATTAATAATGGATATTTGGTTGTTGGTTAATTCTTGGTTTAATGATATCGTTTATGTTATCCGCTATTGTGTGATTGTGGTTAGGTGACTAGTGGGTATGAGGCCACTAGTTAATTAATATTTAAAAAAGAAAAAATGCGTCGGTCGTTTCAATTATATTACATATTATTGATTTATAGTTGAATATTTGTTCGTTATTATGTGGATGCTCAAAGTGTCTTATTATGTGGATACTTATTTGAGGATGATCATATTAAACATAAGAATGCTTAATTAACAAAAGAAAACATTATTAATGCGTCGTTTCCAATAAGAATATTTGGATTTTTCAATTGACCCATCTTTGAATCACTAATCTTCTAATGGTGTCTATTATGTAATGTTTATGTGGACAACATTCTTTGCAAATTGGTGTTCATTAATTTGTATGAAGCAGATTGTATATGAAAAAAATCTGAAAGTTGATGTTCACGAGACAATGACCACATGGTCAGTTTCTTTGTGGCATCAACAACCACTTCTCATGTGTTGTCTTTCTTCTCTTCAATGTTTCCTCAATAACATTAACCTCCAAATTAAGTATTTTTCTCTCCTTGCACCATCGGAAAAAAATATTACATCAAATCAGATTTAAATGGATATATGCATTAAATCTTATGAGAGTAATGGTATGTGTATGTTAACATATCCATACTCATCTTCTTATTGTTGCTCATAAACCCTGAACACTAAATTCAAAAACACAATCCTAAACCCTAAACCCTAATCTCTAAAACCTAAACATTCAAGTCTAAACCATTAACTATAAAATCTAACTGTAAACCCTAAACCCTAATCTCTAAACCCTAAACTCTAAAGCATAACGCAAATCTTAAACTCTAAACCTCTAACCTTAAACATTAAACTCTAAGCCCTGAACCTTAAACCCTAAACTTAATTTGACATAAATTAACAAAACTTAGCTAAAAGTAAATATATTTTTTAAGTAGAAACCATATCATAAATTGAACAAACAAACTTCATTTTATTATTGTTTACATCAAAATATTTTTGTTTCAATTTTTTTTATAATATTTTATTGAACATCCAAGCATATCCCCGAAACTGTGACACATGGATATATATGACCAAAATGTCCAAAAAATGATAATGAATGGACGATATTAATAACATAATGGACGATGAATTAGTACGAATTTAACTGAAACTAAAGTAGGAAAGTTTCAACCTTAAAATTTTTTGGACAGAAGATTTATGAAACCATGTGGTCGTTGTCTCGTGGACATTAATTTGAGATTTGATAACCAGAGAAAGATTTATAGTGTGATGGTATTGTTGTAAATAGAGTTATAGTGAAAGGGTAAAATAGTATAGAAAAAGTGTTTAGATAGTAGAAAGTGTGTCAAATGAGAATACATTTTTAAAAAGTGAGTTAGAATGGAGATTTTACTTAATCTAATTGCAACCAAAGCGACAAAGGACTATGTAAATTGATTTTTTTTTTTTGGATAAGCTCCGATTACATCATAGAAATGGTAAAAAGAGTTCTTTCATATATAGTTTGTTTTCTATATTCTTTTACTTAGATAGTTTTTTTTTTTTATTATTACATGCATGGATTATATCTGTTTGTACAAATGCCTCTGACGAGTGCTGCTCCTTAATGCATAGAGCCCAGTGCAATATGCTAGTTTGGTACAAAAATGGGATCTCCAATAGGTGGAGATAAAAGATATATATATAAGTAAACTAGCCTCTCCTTGAGCCTCTAAAGATAAAAAAGGCACTTGAAAGATCATGAACCCAAACCGCAACTGTCAAGTTCAAACCCGAATCCATTTAATAAACCCGAACTTAACCGGAAATCAAAATCCGAGAACATTTTTTTTTGGTTAAAGCGAAGGTTTATTTACAAAACCCTATCTCTCTCTTCTTCGTCTCTTCTCTCTCAAAAACTCTCGCCGCCGTGAAAACCCAAATTTATCGACGGAACCATGTCTACCGGAGAAGGAGCTCATACAGAAATGGCAGAGAGAGTTTCTAGAAAGAGAAGAGTCGGCGTAAAGAAAGGTACTAAAGCGGCGAGGAACAAAAGGTTAAAATCGAAACCTTCTTCTTCCGATAGGTTTAAAGTTACAATGAAGAATCAAAAGATTTTTCAGAAGAGAGCACGAGACTACAATTCCGATGAAGAAGACGAAGACGAAGAAGAGAAGCAGCCAGAAGTAACAATTCGTGAGCAGATCTTCACTGATGCGAACATGGGACCAAATTACGATGTGATTGAAGAAGATGATGGTTCGGATAAAGATGAGCATTCGGATGGTGAAGATCATGGAGAGATTGAATCTGGAGTTACAAAGTTTGCTACTGATGGTTGTAATGCTTTTAAAGTCGCTTTTAAAGCTATTATGAAGAAGACTAAAGGAGATGATGATACTTTGGTGAGATTCTTATGAACTAGATTCTTTGGAAACTTAAAGTTTGATTTTGGGGGAAAAGTGTTGAATAGTGTGTTGTTGTTGTGTGTAAACAGGGTCCGGTTTTATCAGCACATAAGCATCTTATAGCAGAGAAGCTAGCTGAAGAAGATGCTGAAAAGAAAGCTAAAGGTCAAGCTAGAAAGGCTAAACATGTGGTATGAGTTTTGTTTTTTATTTGTATTTACTGTGTTCTTGTGTGTGTCCTGCTTTTGATGATGATAACAATTGCTTTTCTTTTTTTTGAAGATTGCTGAGAAAGGACATGTTAAACCTGGTAGCTATTTGGATTCCCATGAGAAGATTCTTATTGGTGTTGCCACTAAAGGAGGTATTGTTGCTTCAGTTAACTCTCTCTTTTTAATTACTTTTTTGGTGTTTGGCTTTTGATACTGATTCAAGTTTTCCTCTCCATGAACTCCTGGAATCACAGTGGTCAAACTTTTCAATGCTGTAAGTTTGTTTCTATGTCTTTCTTTGGGTTATTAAGTATTCTCCGGAGTGATTCCTCTGATTTGAAACTTCATGTTTTTCAAATAGGTAAACAAGGCTCAACATGCTCAGAAGGGTTTGAATCCTTCAAGGTCAAAAGACGCTAAAGGTAGGCTTAGATTTTGGCATGAATAATTTTTTTGTATCCACTGTCTTGTTCTTGTCTTCTAAATCTGTTTTTTTTTTGTTATATTTGGAACATCCATCAGTGTTGAAGAAGCGAAGAAAAGAAGCCTTCTTCTCTGAGTTAGGGAAAACAAAAACCGACACTAAGGTTTGGCAGTCTCCATATCTCTTACTCTCTCCCCCCTATGATTTTCTCTTGAGTGTTTAGTCCTCTTCACTTTTGGATGAATGTATTAGCTAGTTAGTACTGTCATTTCATTATGAGGGCTGTTATTTATAAATTAGAAGTATTCTTGGTTAATTTACTAGTGGCAACTTTTAGTGTTTATAAAGCTTTCACATTTGGATGAATGTATAATAGCAAGTTAGTATTCTGTTTTCATCTGGCTCATAAGTGAAAATTACTGAACGAATCACCTTCATGAATGATAGCTGTTAGTTACGAATCAAAAGTAACCTTGGTTGGATGGTGCAGGGTCAAACACCGTCAAATGATGATGACGCTCCTGCTTGGGCTCCTCTACGTGACAATTACATGTTAGCTAATCCAAAGCTGAAGGACTGGGACAAGAAACAGGTATCGTTCCATTCGTTTATCCACAAAACTGGAACCACCTGGCTTGCATGCTGATATATACTCTGATCTGAAACTTGAAATTGAATTGTCTGCAGGAAACAAGCGAGGGAGATGATTTTGCCGGTTTGTCAGGAGATGAAAGTTATGAAGACTGAAGATCTTAAACTAGTAGTTACAGTACGAGCAAACATTAATTTTGTTTTTGTATCATGCATCTTTTGTCTGATCAATATGAATGAATTCAGTATTTTTGATAGTGCAATAGTGGAACCTAAAAGCAAGATAATGTAATATCAAATTATCAAAAGGTTGATTCTTGTTTTTAAGCTTCAAAAAAATACACTTGTTACTTTCTTAGTATCATCAACCTATACCGTAAATATAGAGAACATGGGCCTCAATGATACTATATAATCTTCTACATAATTCATACTTAACGACATTAAAAAATATACATTCGATGTTTTGTCTTGGCTACACAAATTACAACAGAACAAAATTTAAGGATCATGAACCTCAATCTGTAGAAGAGTTTCACTGTCAGGTCATGCTGAAGTAGCCATATGACACAAGATAACAAACTTATGCAAAAAGAGGCAGAAGCAAAGAATGAAGCTTTTTCTCGGCTGAAAGCTCGTATTCCTAAACAACCAATAATGGCCTTTAGACCAGATCTCCCGCTGTAAATGCTTCATTCTATAACAGCCAATTATAGTTACATCTGTTTGGCTGATATCTCCGCTCTGTGATTCTTCATTGTTTCGTTTTTTTTTTGGTATCTTCAATAGCTTCTTGCTGGACTCATCGGGTCGTAATCATAAGCTTCACCCGACTTGACAAACCGTCCCTTCACACGCCGTCTCACATCAGCCCTTTCTTTCCGAGAGACGTACCTCACTCGCTTGTCAAACCTATTAATATAACATATGTACAGCATTAACAATCATAACCTTCACTGATGAATGATGATTACATTCCTTTTCCATGTGGTTTTATACTTACTTGCGAGCCTTCTTTTTTTCCTTGTAACGCATAACAGCATTGTTACGTGTTGTTGCATGTGAGGAAGCAATTATGTCCTGTGATGTTGGAGGGCACCATGGTTGTGGCTCGTTTGAAAGCTGCTTCATTGATGATGCCCCACAATCTTGGAAATCTCCTGCATTACTTTCTCCAGTGACACCAGAGAAGGAGATATTCGAATGAGCTGGCTTTGATGAATAGCAAATTATTGGCTCGGTTCTACAAGTCATGAACGAATCATCTGCAGATGCATTATTACTTATGGCTGGCTGCTGCATTGCGTTTCCTTCGATTGAGCCCTTAATAAGAAAAACACAGGAGAGCATAAGGATCACAGGAAAAAAAAATCATCCTTAACTTTAGCGATATTAGTCTCTGATAGAAGAAGACTGAAAGAACCTCAGGAGCTTCATCTTTGTCAAAAAGACTTCCGATTCCACCGTGTTCAAAGAGATATCTTGATGAGTTGAAGGCTGCACCAAAGAGTTCTTCATAGTTCTCAAGAGCCATGTCGACTTCATCCATAATAAGATTCCCATTGAAGTCATCTTCACATACTCCAAGCTCCTACAACCAGTACAATAATAAGAAAACATGTAGACGCCAGTTGCGTTCAAATTTCTACCACAATATAAAGATAATCATGTTAAAGTACCTTAGCCAATGAAGTATTTTCTGGAACACTAGAGCGATCCATACCTTGTGCAGCCGAACTGGTTCCAGACTGATCTACATTGACATTTTGGACACCTGATTTGTCTCCAGGGCCTTCATCTATAGTCATCAAACCCATTCCTTGTTCACATGCAGATTCTCCAGTAGAAGACATATTCAAATCCAAACAGAAAGACCATATGGAGGAAAGTTCGGCACTCGAAGGGCAACCAGAATAACAATTGATGGTTTGCCTTTTATGATGTGAAGTAGTAGTAGTAGAACTTGTTCCATCATGGCCTACCCAATCACAGTTTTGACATAAAGAAACCCTCTCATCGCTACACCGAACAGATGCTGGCTGTGCATTACACCTCTCACATATCAAAGTCCGCGAATGACGTTTCGATAACGCGTTAGCAGAATGAACATTACGGTCACAGGAAAGGCACAAACACGCTGCATCAGACCGACAATACACCATTGATCTTTGCTCACCACAGTAATCACACATATAACCCATCTTTAAAACTGAACCAATCTCAATGTTTTTTTGGCTCAACCGTCACACTGAACTGAAGAAAGCAAGCTCCTTTCACTATAACCAAGAATCAAACCCCTTTGGTTAGTCCCTTTTATATCATAATCTTGCCACAATACATTATATAACTAACAAAAGATGGGAACTTGGTATAAAAAAAAGCAAGTCCAGAAGTAGATAAAGATCCAATCTTTTGAACATCTATATATAAAAGATTGTAAATTTCTATGTAGACATTGCTAGAAATCAAAACCAATCAAACAAGAGATCAGAGGAACCAATTAAAATCACAGAAAAGACTTCAAAATTTCAGATCAACAAGTACGAATCAGAGCAGGGAACTCAGAAAATTATAGATTTCTTGTTACCAATCAGAGAAGTGAAAGAAGATCCATTTCAAGATCAGCCAAAAAGAATAGAGAATCAAAGCAAGCCTCACTCAAATAAGGGTTTAAAAAAAAACAATCAAGACTCACGTAGGAGAGACAGATCTTCTGAAGCAGAAACAAAACAAAGATTCTGAAAAGGAAGAAACTTTGAGAAGAGAAGGCAATGATTCCACAACTTCTTCAGCTGCGTGTGAAGAAGAAGGGTAAAAAAGAAGAAAGATGGATAGACAATGGGTGGGTCGTGTCTGCAAAGGGACATGTAAGCAAGGAAAGAGGCATGTGACATAAGCTGATAATTCTAGAAACATTTGGGTGAAAAGTATAAAAAGTGCAAAATGCTGAGGATCCCCACTGATATTTTTAGGAATATTAACGCCACTCGCTTTACGAGTTTTGTACTCGCGATGTGAGATGCACAAGTGGATTATTTTATCGGTTCTTGATTCTCAAAAGTGTCTATTTTTATATGCTTTAAGCCCAATCACACAACGTAGCCTTTGTTTTGACCTTTGCAAAAACCAAAATATCTTGTCTTTTATTTATTTGTTTATTTTAACAGGCACATGAATGAGTGAAGGAACAAAATATCTTGCCTAAAAGAGGAGATATTTTTTTTATTTTTTTAGGTGTAAAGAAAAGAGAAGACCAAAAATAATATCTGGCAAATAAGAAAGAAACGTCTACACAAAAAAAGATATTTGTTGAATCTGTAACACTGACACGAAGGTCGGTGTCCACTCTCACCTATATTTTTTTAATTAATTTGACAAGTAAAAGTTGAAAACTTTTCGTTTGGAAATTTGTACACTAGACAGTCACTCATGCTAGTGTAAAGTGTTTTTAAGATTTTTGTACTTTCATTTTTATTATTTTTATTTATTTTACAAGCATTTAAATTAGGTAAATTACCCATTGAAATTTTCTATATGACACATAAACACATACATAAGCAGTTAACAAAAAGTGGTTCCTTATCTCAACTGAACATCAAAGAGCATAATCAAATGAGAAGTAAGAATCGATTAACGACAATGTTAGCTTTTCAAGAATCAAGAAATAGGCTTAGCTAAGTATGAGATGAATTTGATTGAGACGTATACAGATGCGTGGATTTTTAAAAAGTTGAGCATTTGAATGGTTTTGATATCTCTAAATCGTCGAGTATTTTGAGAAATGAACAGATGTTTAGTTTTAGTTTGCCAAAAAAAAAAAAAAAAAAAAAAAAAAAGATGTTTAGTTGAAGCCTATTGTATACCAAGTCTTTCGAAAAAAATGCTTAATACAAATCACAATTGACATCAAGACAGAAAGAAGGAAAATGAAACAAAACCTATAAGTTCAAGTACAATATGAGAAACTAGAAGAATAATAAATAAAATCATTCAGTCCCGTAAAAATAAAAATAGCATAGTAAATTGTCATATTTTTATCTACTAAAAACAATTACTTGCCAATTTGGGAAATCCCCTTTTGTAGATTATAAGTCCAAACATGTACGAAAATTATCTTATAAATTTTAGTAAATCTCCACTACACTTTTTCGACACTTGCTTATTGAACCACACCATTTTTAAACCACTAAATCATTTTTACTATCAATATAAGTAAAAAATCGAAAGTTAAACATCTTAGTCTCTGAGAAGAATCATAAGCAAAATCGTTCACTCTGCTATATACCAAATAAATTTTCATACAGATATATAAAAAAATTACTTGCCAATTTTGGAAGTCCTCTTTTGTAGGTAAAATGTCCAAATGTGTACGAAAATTATCTAGTAAATTTTAGCAAATCTCCACTACATTTTCTTTAACACTTATTTATTGTACCACAACATATAAGAACTTTTTCAACGGGGGATTTAGGAGGCCTCTTATGTTTAATTTGGGCCAAAAATAAATCAAAAACACAGATAATAATAAGAGGCAGTTCTGATTTCGGATCAATAAGAAGTACCTCTTATTGATACGTGTCAGCTTCTTGTTCGATGTTGTTTTAATACTTAAAAAAAAAAAAATTATATCGACTCATTTTTCCTCTTCCTTCTCTCTCTTTACCGATAATATCTCTGCAAGGCTAGATCGACCAGAACGACAATCGGAGGAGATGGATGGTTATATGAGGTGATCGGAGATTTTATCATCATCTCCACCGTGGTCGAGTGTCAACGTCGACTGTGGTGCAGCTAATCGGCGAGTCGATTCATGGAAAACGGTGAGTCTCTATTATTATACAATTGTCTTTGTCATGGTACGTTTCTATTTCTGTTTGTATGAATTAGTGTTTAGTTAAGGTTTAGAGATTAGGGTTCTTTGATTTCGGAAATTAGGGTTCTTCGAAATCAGTTTATTTATGTGTTCATAGGCATGATTGAACTTAGTGTTAATGAAATTAGCCATGATTGAAGATGAGTTTAGGCATATATTGTTTGTTTTTATCGGTCTTGTCTTCATACAGCTCTACGGCTTGTTCTGGTTTTCTTATTTGTATCTCTGCTTTTTGCTTCAATCAATAAGTAGTCTCTTCTTGAATATGATAAAGTTTTTTCTAATTTAATCTATGTATTTCTGTTTTAGTTGAGGTTAATTTGGAGAAACTAAAATTGGAGATGGTTTATGAGCTGGTTTGGAAGAAATCAAATCAGTCTACTACTTCACTGACCAACTCCACACTTTTAGCTTCAAATGCAGCTCCTAACAGAGATTTCCCTCCGATCACCAACTAGTTATTTCGTGTTTTTACTAAAAGCTCTGCCAAATATTGGCAGGGGCTAGATGGTGAAGCTACGGAGCCTATGATCAAGGAATTGGAAGAAGATAGAGAAGAATCACAAGATCCAGAGATTGAGTTTGCAATAGCAGGTGCAGTTCGGGAATATGGTGGTCTGGAAATTTTACTTGATATGATCAAGGTAAGCTTCGTAAAACTATAAACGAAACTGGGATCCGCCCACTCTCTGTCACTGCTCTGTATACTTACACTGGTCTGTCTTTAGTGTTTTAGTGCACTTTTAGATACATCGTGAAGAGGAATAGTTATATTACCAAAGTGGCTTTTTAAGATAAATTTAATGTATTTGAACGAAGCTGGTTAAGATCGCAGATTAAATTTATATTGATCATTTTGCACTTTGCAGAGTTTACGAGATGACTTCAAATCCAACCAAGAAGAGATAGTTGCAGTTCTTGATCTCTTAAACCATTGCTGCAAGATTAGAGAGAACAGGCGATCCTTACTTAACATATGGCGAGCCTGCAGCTATGGAAGCACTCATAGAGCATTTTAGACATTACCTGCAAAACTAGTCGGAATTTGATCAGCTTCAGTAACGTCATGAGGAGAACCCCAAGGACGACAGCATTGCTCAGCAAGCGGCGAATTTTGTCCCTTTTTTCCATAATTTTGTCCCTTGGTCGGAATTTGATCAGCGGCGAAACAATATTTGATCTCTCAACCTCTCTTTTATATTGTTTCTTGTGATCAGTTTGGTCAGAGAGACCATGGTAGACTTGTGGGGAGCAAAAATTTTATAAAGTAAAAACCCCAATAAGAGCTTCACCATTGGAGGAGCAAAATTTTAATTACTCTTTCACAAGTTCTTATTTTCAAAAAGTACAAAATATAATCTTAAAAAATTTTAAAACCTCAAAATAGCATTCTCGGAGAAGCTCTAAGTACCACTAAACCGTTCTCACTATCAGTATAAGTAAACAGATTAAAATATGATCCATCTTGTTATCCTAGAAGAATAATAAGCAAAATCATTAAGTTTAATAAATACCAAAGGAATTTTCATACTCATATTTAAAAAAATAAACTACTTGCCAGTTTTTGAGGTCCTCTTTTGTTGGTAAACTGTCCAAATATGCATAAAAGTTATTTTACAATTTTTTTTGTAATTCTCCACTACACTTTTCAACACTTAATTATTAAACCACAACATATAAATATCACTAAACTATTATCACTATCAATATAAATAAACAGATTAAAAGGTAGGTCATCTTAGCTTCTGTGAAAATTATAACCAAATAAATTCCATACACATCTTTGAAAACTACTTTCCAATTTGGAAGACCTTTTTGTAGGTAAAATATCCAAATGCCACAGAAATCATATTGAAATTTTTTGCAATTACCCACTACACATTTACGACACTTATTTATTGAACCACAAGATATAAATACTACTAACCATTCTCATAATCAATATAAGTAAACATATTAAAAAGCAGTCTATCGTATCCTCTGATAAGAATAATTAGAAAAATCAATCAATTTTTAGAAATACCAAACGAATTCCCAAACTCATTAAAAAAAAATTACTTGCCAATTTTGGACGTCTTCCTTTGTAGGTTAAATTGTCCAAATATGCACAAAACTTATCATGTAGATTTTTATAAATCACCAATATACATTTTCAACACTTATTTATTGAACCATAACATATAAATACCACTAAATAATTCTCACTCTCCATATAAGTTAACTGATTAAGATAATCATATGTAGTATATTTTATCATCAAAGAATATTAGTAAGCAAAATCATGTAGACCAATAAATACCAACCGAATTTTTATACTATATATATATATACTAGATTATGACCCGTGGTATACCTCAGAGCAAATTTTTTATTTTAATGTTTTGTTTATGTATTATTTTAATACTAATTTTGCTAATGTATTATTTTGTTAATTCTAGTGATTTAGTATATAATCCGTTGTATACCGCACAACAATTTTGTATAATATAATCTTAATTAAATCAGTTTGATTCGATATATTTTATATTAGTATTGTTGAAATAGTAAAATGAAGATTTAACATATATTGAAGTATCATATTAATGATATTTTATTTTTTAGTGTTAGCAATTCAACTTTTGTCATGTCATATAACTCATCCTGCAATATAACCCATTTGTATTATTTTGACAATTTAATATGTTTACTTTTAAACTTTTATTAAGTTTAGATAAATCAATTATACTAGTTTAAACTTTTTAAAAATTTATAATTTACCATATACGGTTAAATTAAACATTTCAACTAAAAACACGAATTAAACTCGTGATATACCATGAAACTATATTTGTTTAACACAATCTTAATTAAGTTTGACATACATTGGTGTTGTTAAAAATATTAAAATAAATATTTAACCCGTATTGAAGTACTGAATTAATGATATATTTATTATCATTATTGATTCAAAATTGTCTCCTCATATATATAACTTGTCATGCAATATAACTCGTCTGTGTTATTTATTTATTTTTTAATATTTTTAAATATTCATAATTTTAAACTTTTTATTTAGTTTAGATATATGAGTTATATATTTTAAAATTCTTAAAAATTTAAAATTTCCTATATACGGTAAGTTTACTATATATGTATGTTGAACACACACTTTTTCTATTAATATATGTCTGTTTTAAAAAATTCAAATCACAATAAATCACAATAAGATACATTTTTATTAAATTTATGTATTATATGATTTTACAATAGTTAAAAATTAAATTCAAACAAAGATGATAGGAGAATAAAAAAATTAAATCTGGAATAAATCTTATAAATATCTATATTAATTGTAGAACATTATATATATGAATATTTAAAATATTTTAATTGTGTTTGGTTATAAGAATAATAGAGAAAGTTAACTAAAGTTGTTTGAATATGGATATAAACATTTAATGGCATTTAATGCTAGTAGGTTCTAAAACAGATTTAATTGTCAAAACACTGTACAACAATACTGGTTTATTATATATTAAAACTTTTATTTTAATTTCTAGCTAGATTGTGATTACTATTCTTCAACTCTTGGTGAGTTCTAGATTGGAGTTTATCTTCCATTTAAATATTTTTTGTCTCATTGGTACTAGAGTTCAAAGTTCTCGATTTTGAAGCTATAAAGTAACAATAATTCAACGACACGATGGAGATGTTGACCATAAGGGTTAAAGCACTAGCTATGCTGGCCGAAAGAGCACAACGATCTGATGCAATTACTCCAACAACTTAAGCAAATGACATCAATCTCTATTTAAAATAAGCAAGCAACTCGAGGGCAGAAAGAGCACATTAAAGATTTAAACTCATGTATGACCAAAAAAACACCACTATTGTATTAAACTTATGATCTACCAATACTAGAAGGTATTAGGTACTGTTCATTTTTTTACATCACATCTCGTTTGTTCTCGAGTTGATTTTATTGATTCAAATATCAAACAAAACAACAAATTTTTAATTTTATTTTATAAGTTGTTGAAAAATAATCACCAACAAATGATGCTTCATTTGAAAGTCTTTCTATGTTAGTAAGGCTTCACTTTTGTAGTTAAAATTTTGAGAAAGACACTTACAAATAAATACTTTCAGAATATAGTCAGAATATAGTCAGAAGAACAAATGTCAAAATTAAAGGAAATCAAACATATTATTGAATCTTGATAAAAAGAGAATCATGTTAATATTGTTAAATATTTTTCCAATTTATATAAATGTTATTGTCTCATCGTAAAAAATATATTTTCAAAGTTTTGAAAACATTGGATTAATTTTTAAAATATAATGTATTTTTATTATTTTTGAAAATTTCCTATAAAACATGCCAGAAAAGAAAAAAGACAAAACCATAAATGTTATGAATAAAAAAGTTCCGGAAATGGTTCTCTCCATTAATGATCTACTAGGTAACAACCTTCACTATGTGCATAGTAAAATAATTAATTATTTTACTGTCATTTATTAAATTATTTTATTATAATTTATATTTATAAAATCTATTATACTTATCGATAAAAATATTCTTTGAAATCTAAAATTTGTTTGTGTAATTTTTTAGTTTTATTTTGAATATTTAATTTTTTTGTATAATAATTAAGATTTAACCCGTATGAATTATCATAATATCAATTTTATATTATCACAAAATGTGAACCAAGAGTTCTTAAATTTCATTTTAAAGATTTTATGAAAATGTAATGAAGGGATACAATTAAGTTAGAAATATAATATAAGAATTCAGTTTTGGTTGTTATTAACTTTTTTGAAAAAATATAATGGTATGTAAATGTAAATATTATGAAAACTTAAGGACAAATTAAAAAATAGTGTCTCGAGCTCTCTGGCGATGACACGTCAGTTTTTTAAAGAGAATGGTTCTATATTAATATATAAGAGATTTCATAAAGATATAAGAATAGGGTTTAATTAGCTTTAGATACTAAGTATTTCAGAATCCAAATTTTGACATTTGGAAGATTTAACTTTTGACATGTGAAGGATTTAAGTACTTCATGTGCGAAAACAGTTGGAGTTCAAAATCCAAATCGCCTAGTTATTTCAAAATCATGCATTCTAAACTAAAATAAAAATTTCTAATATCTCTATTTCATCTTACCAAAAAGAGATGTGAATTTGAAAGCACACTATGGTATTATTATTCTTTATTCAAGTTTCCAAGCATAAAGAAACAAACAAAAGTCATGCAATGGTCCATAACCACTTGATGCTGAATTGTAACGACTCAAAGGACTACTCCCTCCTCCACTATCGCCTTCCTCGGCATCGCTAAAACAATCATCTACCATCGCTCCAACCGCAACAGGCTTAAACAAAAACAACCCTGAAGTAGCCGTAGTCTCGGAAGTTGCAAACAACCAATCATGAACGTCATAGTAGACCATCACAGGTGTCCTGTCCACCAACACCATTTGATTTCCCCTAAATTTCCATTGTAGATTCTTCACGTGCACAACCACGATCCCGTCCACGCTTATCCACATCTCTGGCTCTGCCGCTCCATTGGAGCTCTCCACCACCACTTCATGTTCCTTTCTTTGCTCATCAAATCTAGCACGAGTCGAAAACGTTTTCTTCCCAAAAATGCTTTCCTTTTTAAAATATATGAACCCTTCCACCAATGCCGGTCTTGACTTCGTCCGCTTGTACGCCTTTTCCTTTAAGTCTCCCAACAATAAAACAACCTCTTCATCAGAAACTACTGCCACGTAATAATCTGACACAGGTTCGGGGCTACCGTTCCCAGCCAATTTTGCTGACCGAAGATCCCAAAAGACCTCCACAAAGTTTCCCTCAACGTCAAATGAGTTTGACCCTCTCTTGCTCCAAAACTGCCATGGCTTCACAAGATCAATCTTACAACAATAATTCATGTCATTGTCCAAACTCGAGACCATGACGGTAAGGGAATGATTCATAAGATTCTTAGACCATAAAACGGTGACATTTCGAAAGAACCCTGCCACATGAGCTTGGTAACCGCACGTGACCGTGCTATGAGGCGAAGGTGTCGCAGCTGACTTGAGTTGTGCCACGGTCTTTGGGTTGTCTGTTATTTTTGCAGCAAATGCCGTAGGTTGGCTTCTGATAGATGGCATTCGAAATGATAACATCTTTATTACAATCCCTATTAACCTAAAAGAATTACAAACACTTAATGTGCTCTTATTTTGTCTTGCATAAGATGTTGATCTTCCCTTCTATTGGAAAAAAATGGATTACGCGAGATGATAGTTAAACGTTTCCTATATGTTTAGTAATCAACAGACAAAATAAAATTAGTTTGTTTGATTCGATTGGGAATAGAGTTTTTGAGTGTTGGCAAGAGAAAGAGAGAAAGAGAAAGAAAAGTTGAGAGATTATCTGATGGAACACCGATAAAGAAGGAATCTATATTTGACATCTTAATTAACATTGGCAACGTCGATAAAAATGGCTTTGTGCAGTTTAAAAGATGAGTGAAACACCAAACGTATCCAATAAATGATTTCTTTATTTAGGGCTTCTCAAAACCTCCACGGTTTCAGCACCCCTCCTTCATATTCCATCCTCTCTCATGTATAAAATGTACGTAGATGAAGCAAGCAATGAGTATGAGAGACATTTTGATCCACAAGATTAAAAATATGAAGATGAATTTATCATTGACAACAATTACTGTATTAAATCATCATCCTAATCTAACCTAATCAACCTATGAATTTATTAAAATAAAATACTAAACATCAATCTTGAAAATGGAGGAATCATTCACGAATTGCCCTGGAATATGAAAGATCTTGATCTAAAATGTAAGTATAATGTTTAAAACTAAAAGTTCAGTTAGAGAAAGGGGGATAATAGAGATTTAAAAGTATAAAATGAAAAAAATGAGAAAAATAGAGAAAGAAAAAAAATTCCAATCCTTTTTATTTTACCTTTGTTTGTTTTCTTTATATTTGATGATTATTAGTGTCTTCTTATATCAAAGCTGAAACTGTTATCATGTGTATTCCTATCAAGATAATGTTCTAGTGCACCGATTGAGTTGAATATATATATGCCAAAGACAAAGAGAAAGGAATTAAGATATGTCTTCTTCTTTTTCTTGTCTGACATCAAAATTAAAATATTTTCTAATAAACAGTTTTTGCAAATAATATTATAAGGTCCTGGATTAGGATATTATAAGGTCCTGGATTAGGATGATGAACTTTATATTCAACCCATACGCCATTAATTGCTACATGAGGCAAATTATGGTACTCCCTCTGTCTCACATAGATTGATGTACATAGATTGATGTTTCAATAGTTTCACACATATTAAAAAAAAGTTAAGCTTTTTATTTTTAAACTAATTTATAATTATTTTATAGTAGAAAGAGAAAACATAATCCACTAAATATTATGTTACTTGGAATAAAATATAAAGTAAAAATATTATTTTAGTTTTTTAATCTAGAAAATCAATCTTTTAGAGACAAGAAATATTCTCTAAAACATCAATCTATGTGAGACAGAGGGAGTATTATATTTGCGTCCGCATCAATTTCCTCTAAGTTATATCCCTAAAATTTAACTCAAATATTAATTAACATTTAACAGCATTTATGTGATAAATAGGAAACAGAAATAGCTAAAAGCGGTGAGTGGGTGTGTGACAACCCGTCCCGTTGATCCTACTAGCCTCCCGCTAGCTGTCCCAATGGACTCCAAGCTGGCCCTACAGATCAATTGGTGACAACTTGTCCTGTGGGAAGGTTGTTAAATGATGGGGACTAGGGTTCAAGAAACGTCTGGCGCACCAATAATCTACTGGTGGATTTGGATGAATAGTTTCATTCCACAGTGAGGGGTTATGATCGATGCCCTACAGTACCAGCTTGGGGTCCGTTGGAACAGCTAACGGGGGGCTAGCGGGGTCTACGGATGGTCTGTTGGAACGGTTAGTGGGGGGCTAGTAGGATCAACGGGACGGATTGTCACACGGTGACACATAAAACCCTAGCTACCTTAGCTATATATATTTATACATGGAGTGAGAAAACAGTAAACAAGCGTAGAAATTTCTAGGGTTTTTTTAGCCAGGGTCAAACGAAAAACAGAATTTTCAATTTCTGTAGGGTTCAACCTAAAATGATCCAAAGTTGTTTCCAAAGAATCCATCCATTGAGTATATCAACTATAGTCTTTCATTACCATGGCTTGTTGTTATGCGTTGTCAATAACATCTGGGAGCTCGTATTGTATTCGACTACGCATAACACCAACCCATTGCACTCAAAGACTACATGAGGCTCGTAATGACAAAATAAACAAGCAACAACTTGCTCATGTCTCACTCTCAAGATTTTTGTGTTTGCTGTTATCGTATTCGAGAGAGTACATGTTAGTCAGATCTGAGTCTCAGATCTATCATGTTAGAAGTTTACCACTTTTAACTCTAATTTATGGATGGTTTTGAATCCTAGAAAAATTTAATGTATTATAACCTTAGTGTCTTTGAAGGGAAAAATTATTTCTCTTAACCACATGGTTGTTGGCTAGTTGTTCCCATGTGATTGGATGAGTTGTCCTGTTGGGGTGTATTGAAACAAAGATTTTAGAAACAAAGATTTTAGGGGGTGTATTGAAACAAAGATTTTAGAAATTTTAGTTTTTTTTTTGAAATCATCTGTTATTCAATTTGTGATTTAAAATCATCAAAGATTTATAAAAAGCATATCAAATACAAGATTATTCAAACTTCACGAATTCTTTTCTAAAAAAATACTAAAAACTGATGTTGGGAGATTATGAGAGATTTTGGATATCTTTTGACTTGAAATAGAAAAAAAAAAAAAAAAAAAAG
>NC_025695.1:36712296-36739828 GCF_000633955.1 Camelina sativa
AAAAAAAAAAAAAAAAAAAAAAAAAAAGTGAAATTTTGAAGAATTTTTTAAAAAAGAAAAAAAATATAATCGTTCTTCACACTTCCAAAAACTGGGTTTTTAAAATAATATTATCTTCTCACCTTTCAATAACAAATGCTCACTTCTCACTTATCTTTAAACAAGTCTCAACATTCCTGTTAGCTTTGAATATCAAATTACCTTTGCTCTCGCTGTCCCTCCTATTTTATAGTTTCTACATCACCAACCTGAAAATTATTAGAGTGCGAGAAAAGTAATCCATGTCTCTGAAGATCCAAGTTTATATAATTCGGAAAGAGAATTTTTGGACAGAGTCGTTTACAAGCTCATATAATCATATGACCAATCGGAAAAGTAACTATTTTATCAATTTGATTTTCTGTATCTGTAAATAACTATCATCGATTCTGTAAGATAATTTTTTTTTTAAGTTGCTTCAAAGGATATTTATTTAATAATCTGAATCAGTTCTTCATCTTGTTAATTTTTATACTTTGGTTTCTTTGTCTCCTCCAGTCACATTTTTTTTTGTTAACTCAGGGGTAATTCCAAGCCCACATAGGCTCAGACTAATCCCCTGGAGAAAGGGCAATCCATGGGTAGGCCCCCTTCCGGGTATTCAAATGGTCGAAAGCAAGGACCCATACCCATGTGGGTGTCCAAAAATTCGTGAGTTAGTTCCCTCCAGCAGGGTTCGAACTCGGATTGTGTTTGCAACCAGAGCTCGTCCTTACCATTAGGCCACGAAGACCCGGACTCCTCCAGTCACATTTGAGTCTACGGTTTTTATTTCGTTGATCTGTTTCGTGTTAAACCAAATTTTCTGTTCTAAAATCTCCCAAAGTCGTTGAAGTTTCTTTTTAAAATCTCACCAAATCACACAAAATATTTCTCTTAAAAAAAAAACCAACAATCTCACCAAATGTCTGCAAAACCCATTAAAGTCTCCTTAAATCTAAAATTTCCTAAATCCCACAAAATCCTTTGAAATCTTTAGTTCAATACAACATCTTGTGTTAGATATGAGCAGGCTGGACAAGAAAACCTTACCAAAAAAACAAAAACCAATTAGCTGATTTGATTTGGTTTTGGTTTCCTTTCCATACCTGACCGTTTGGTTACAATTGTTAGGATAATTTCGTTTCGTTTTGGTTCGGTTTAAATCCATAAAATCATTTGCCTTTTTTTTTTTTAGTTTCTAATTTTTTTGTATAATATCACTTGTTTGGTTAGCATTTTTTTTTTTTTTTGCAATATTTGTTTCCTCTTCTTGGTGATATATAACCTCTTTTTTGGTGATCCTTATTTACGAGTACAATGTTTATAATGAAACTTATTACAATTTAATGAAACTGAAACTGAAATTGTTTATAAGGGAAAAATTATCTGAAGTTTTTGTGTTGTGAAACTGATTACAATGTTTGACATCTTGATCAATGTTCCAAAACTGAGCTATTTATGGGTGCTTTAGTTGTACGTCATAACTCACGTTCATTTTTCGACGCCTTTAATTTTACTGATTAAATTTTAATTATTTGTCAACAACATTATTCATTTACTTGAGAGTTGAGATTAAGTAAAGTTCTCCTTGATGCCCCGATTCATAGGACAATTCAAAGACGACATGAGATGGTTCTTTTCTCAAATTTCCCTTTACACATGGTTATTCGAAAAAGCATGTGAACCACCTAAATGATAGCTTTCTTTGCATATGCTCTCTAGACGGACATGTACGATGATCGTGAGGCTTAATCGAAACTTCAATTAGGTATATTTTGAAGAAATTTGTAGCATAACGACTATGAGGATATGTTATCCACTTATCCATGTGATTCTTTTAAATCTTGAATTCTCTTATGTTGTCAAGTTTTGTCCATATTATACTTTTTGTTTTTTCCAAAATAGTGTTTTAAAAAATTTCAAATTATATATGTGGGGGTTCATCATTACTGGCAATTGGTTCATGTGACACCAAGTAAATGGTAATACCATGTTGACTCTCTAAAATGTCTTATACGGATTTATTCTCTATCAAATCCTCTTAGACCATTTCCAATGGTTTTCTCTATTTTTTCCTCTATAATAGAGGATTTCTATTATAGAGATGAGTTTTGATCCAATGTTTTTCTCTAATTTTTCCTCTATAAAAGAATATTCTCAATAGATTCTATTTTTATTTTACAATTAACACCTTTTATTTTAAAAATTTGCAAACTAATCTATTTTACTTTAAATTTTGTAACACTTTCATAAAATTATATTTTGCAAATGATAGTCTCAATATTTTAGAATAAATTTTTATACTTAAATTTATATTATTAGTTCTTAAAAATACTTATTTTATTTATTTTGGTCATAAATAAAAGAAGTTAAAGATTAAGAGGACTACTTTGCAAATAAAATAGTTCACCTCTATTTATAGAGAAAAAAATAGAGTTCCTCTATAAATAGAAAAAAAAATAGCAATCTCTATTATAGAGGTAAAAATAGAATACCATTGGAGCAAAAATTACTCTATAATAGAGTATAGAGACAAAAATTGAGTACTATTAGAGATGCTCTTAGAGGGGTGTATCCAATTGGAGATTTTAGAAGAATTTGAACTTTTTTAAATTTCACATGTTATTCAATTAATAATTTTGAAACATCTTTCTAAATCTTATGTTACTGAAAATGAAATCATTTACAGTTACAATGATTTATAAAACTTATCAAATCTACCGTCATTCAAAAACTAGGTGGGTATATTGAACTCGGCATTTTGTATGATTTAGTGGAAAATGTATATTGGTGACAAAAACAAAGTGGTACAAGTTGTACAACTTTGAATTTTTACCAATCACAAATACTTTATTAAAAACTTTATTCTCAGCTTTTTTTGTAAAATTTTCATGTATAACTCTTTCTTACAACTTTGCACTATTTCGTAACAGTTTACAGCAGCTTACAGCTTTGGATACATTACCGATTAGACCCTATATCAATTGATTTTCTATCAGCGTTAGTTTAGCTTCTCTCCGAAATATGTCACTTACTTGAGCATTTGGAAAGATGCATATTTGTGTTATTCCTAAAAAACAAAGACTTTTTTTGGTTTATGTGTCTCGTAAATAATGTTAATAGCATCTAGTACTTGATTTGCTTCAAGTTGGAATAGACTATTACAAAAGGACTTACGACTTTGTTCGTTATGAACTCATGATTATGTATGGTATATTAGTTGTTATTGGGCCTTGCCATATTTTTTTATACGAGTAGTAAAAATGCTCAGAGAACAGGGAGACACCATCCGTTTACTTACTTTACCAAGAAATGACCTCGCATCCCAGAGAGATAAGATAATGTAGGCAGCTGCCCAAATAAACCAGAAAAGACTCAAAGGAAGCATGTCGAAAACATCTGAAAAATATTAAATTCGAAAACTTAGTCCCAATACTGAAAGCTCAACGTTTAAAATTTTTGGCGCAAGAAAATTGTGGAGGTGGCTCAACTGTTTGTAGACAACCATGTTCCATATCAATATATTTTGGTATCATTGTATGTCATGGTAGTCCAGTAAATTAAAGGATTCATTTTCAAATTAGGAGATCAAGATTCGAATCATCCCACTGCAATTTCAATCATAGTTTATCACTATAAAAATTGCAAATGGTAAAACTATGTAACACTCCATATATTCATTCCAAGAATTAGTATGTGTTCTTAGCTAGATATATATATCTTTGGTTAGAGAAAAAAAGATAGTACATCATAAATATTCGGCTTACGCCATGCAAGTCAATCATCCAGCAATTTCTTATTATTTTTCTGACGTTTGTTAATTTTTATATAATATATAAATATAGATTAAGTTTGGACTTCCAAGTTCTAAGCAACTTACAAGCAAACCCCACAATTTTGTCTACATTTACTCAAACTGATAATATTGTTTCGTATATCATAAGAGATAATGTTATCTATCTTAACAGAAGAATATTTTTTTTTCTAAAAAAAACTTTCTCGTATAAAACATCTTTGTCATATGTTTTACCAATTTATTAGACGTCCTAGTTCAATAAAATTAAAGCATTCTTCACTAAAAGATTTTTGAAAAAACTGTGGGTGTGTTGGTAAGAATTTCAAGAAGTTTCGACAGCATTTCTACAGTATAGTTTACCAACTTTTTTTAAGAGTTGTGGGTACATCACATTATGGTCTTAAATGTTTACTGGTTTTTGTATTGATTCTGGCTTTTGTTTTTTGAAAAAAAAAATACTTATTTTCATCCACTCAAGATTTTTAAAAAATAGGTTTCGAATCTTGTTTTTGGAAATTTTAATAATTTTCATTGATAATCTGAAACCCATCTTATTTGAGTTTTTCAGTTTTCCTAAAAAAAAAATCTTAACGTGACATTTTTTCATCTCTTTATTAATTATTTCCTTTTATTTTCTTCAACATTCAAAAACCAAAAACTAAAATCTAAAATTCAAAAATTATGATTTAAAAACTATTTTAAAACCAATAAGGCAATAACCATTCATGGCCGATATGTTCACTGTTTCTGTTTCTTTTTCTTTTTTTTTTTCCCTTCAGAATCAACTATTTAAAACCCTTTCTATGCTGATGTAAACAAAAACAAAAAAAAATTGAAACACCAACACTTTTTTTTCTTGCAAATTATAAATCGTACGACAGCTAATTTTTTAGTAAGTTAATTTGGCAATCGGATTTAAAAATAATTTAATAATTCATAAAATATCCTTTTTCTGGCCGTCGTTGTATGTTCCTTCGTCACCAATTCAACTTCGTTGACAAAAAAAAAAAAAAAACACGAGTTCTCATTTAACAAAGCAAACAATGTTTTGTTTTAAAATATTTTAACCAATGAATTGTGAATAAGCTTGTTGCACGGATTAGCAAGTAGCTTTAAAGAAGGAATAGTTATGGTTTTATTCGCTATTGTTAATATAACGAACTGAAAATGAAATCACAACTATCGACAATTGACTAATTGATCAGAAGAAAAAGGCACAAAACAAAACTCTCCAGACTTTTGTATTCTACAACAACACAGCCAGAAGTCTAAGCCAAACATTCAAAACGATATCTCAAGCAAAACAAGATGATTAAGGCAAGTATATCTGTATTCAACAACAAACAATTCAACAGGTTTACGTGTTCTTCTTTGATTGATGTTACAAGATATCTCATGTATTTCGAATGCAGCAAAAGATCCTGATAAGAGTCACTATGACAGATGACAAAACTAGAGCAAAAGCAATGACAAAAGCAGTTCAGTTTAAAGGTAAGAAGAAGACCTTCTCACAAAAAGACTACCAGCCTTTGTTGCATTTAACGCTTTATGAAAATGGTTTTATAGGTGTGTCAGCAGTGGAAATAAAAGGCGATCACAGGAACCAGATAGAGGTGACCGGTGTCGAAGTTGATATGATCCCTCTCATCAAAAAACTCAGAAAGGAGGTAGCATTTGCAGAGCTTGTAAGCGTGACCAAAGTCGAACCTCCGAAGAAAGAAGAGGAAAAGAAGGGAGGGGATGGAAAAGATGCAGCAGGGGGAAAAGACGGTGACAAAAAAGGTGGCGAGAAGAAAGGGACAGATGATAAGAAAGGGACAGATGACAAGAAAGGAACAGATGACAAGAAAGGGCAAGATGATAAGAAACCACCTCCAGTGCCAACACCTGTGCCGTGTTATCCATGGCCTCAGGGATACGGTGTGCCTTCCTCCTATCCCCAGGGATACGGTGTGCCTTCTGCTTTTCCTCACCCGTGCAATCCCTACAATTATATAGGTGAGCCCGTTTTCAACCACGAACCCAAGTGCACAATCTTGTGAAACGGAGATTGCAGAGTAAGATCGATGGAGCATGATAGACAATGTTTTTCTTTGTAAAGAATCAATGTGTTTACTTATTTAGTCATATGAATAAAACTCTGTGGGAACCAAATCAACTTACTGCTATCTCAACATGATACTCTCTTTAATCTTTATGCATTGCCTAGTAAATAGTTTGTATAAGAAGAACCATCATAGCATTTGGCCAACAATGTGCATCCTTCATTTCATAAATTGTCCAAAAGGATAACTTTGGTAACATTCACTAGCTAGGATACGTTTTCTTTTATCCAAAATAAGTCACACTGACCTTAAGAGATAGTAGTAACCAACAAAGGTTAGATGATGGAGAGTCACAGTGTTCTTCCCCTTCAGAGTCAGATTAACAAGCTCACATCAACACCTACAAGCAATATCAAGAAGCGAGCGTTCATGATCCTTAGAATTCGACATTTTAGGGGTAACAAAATTTCAGTATGAATCAAGTAATCGATAGAGGCTAGCGTTACCAGTGATGGTAGCCATGGACAACAGTACCGTTCTCGAGCTCGATCGATTCAGTTTCGTTGTTCAACTTCAATCAGAAACCCTAATTTGTCCAATTCGATTGCAAGCTTTTCGAACGGAATGAATTTTATAACCGCGAGTCAGAAAGAACCGAAGAAGCAAGCAGTCGAAAGGTTGTGAATGAGGGAGGACCCGACCCGACCCGAGACTGGCCTGGCTGGCTTTCGTTTTATGACCACTCTGGCAATCTCGCTTTCAGAGATGTAAGGACTACTGTATGTTGAAGATATCATTGCCAATCCAATTGTTGCATTGTAATTGGAGGCTTGTTACTTACTACCGGCGGTGAGAAGAGAAACCATAAGAATCCAAGTTCGATAATCTTAATGGCGGTGATTCCTTCCCTGGAATCGGAGCTCCGACGGCGAAGGTTGAAGTCGGTTCGTTTTCGACTGCTCATCTGATCTGATGGGATCGGATTATTCGGTTATTCGGATGGTTTGGAATTTGAGTGACGTTACCGAAAATAACCTAATTAAATAACGGTTCGGTTCTAATATAAATATTGAATTTTTTTGGTTATTTGTTTAAGAACCTCCTCTTCGGAGTATAAGCTTTCTCTAGAAACTTCTTGTCTTGCTTCACTTCAAAGTGGAACCAAACAGATTGGTTCTAGTTTCTATAGCAAAAGTAGGACTAGTGGGTACTATTTAGGATGTGCTCGATATGAAAAACGACCAGCTTTACAACCAAGAGCTATCCGACAACGACTGAGAAACCAATCCACTTGTTGTGGCCATTTTATCAATAGAGGAATTGAGTCCAAGTTTCGTGTAACACCCGCGAACCAAAAAGTGTATTTTGGGGTGGATGTCGATCGATACCAGCAAATTCTGATTTGATCGGGTTGATTTATTTTGTCGATTTAGATTAGTTTGGTTTAAGTAGAATTTCCAAACCATGTATTTAAGCGGAGAAGCTATCCAAATCGAGGGTTTTAGGGTGTTTGTCGCCGTTTTTCAGAAAGAACAAAGGGAGAAAGAGAGAGCTTGTGAGTTTAGAAGTTTTTGGGTTTTTTTTCTTGACTGTTTTGGTGAGATCTGTTGCTGTGGAAAGGAGTGTTGTTGTTGGGAAGGAAGGAGAAGCTTCTTAAGGTGTTGGATTCATCGTTTTTGAGCCATTTTCCTGCAAAAGAGGTGAATTCATTGACAACAGTAACTCATAAACTCTTCAATCTAATACAAGAAAGAGAAACAAGACAGCAAAGAGAAGGTGAACAAAGAGAGGCCGAGAAGAAAAGAAACAACGTATGGGAAGCTATCAAAGAAGTTTCTAATTTGGAAGATAAGTAGATAACGTTCATTATGATGCGAACAAAGTGATTCACCAATTAGGAATGAAAGAAGTCTTTGTTAGCATGTCCACTGATGAGCTATAGTGTGGAACTGAATTTTCAGAAGTAAGTTTCAGAAAATTGCAGGTTTTGAGACTATGACTTTCTGGTGATTTTGTAGCCAAATTCCAGCCAATTGGCTGAACGGAATTTTAAGATCGATAGTGCAATGAAAAGCTGATAACGAGTACTACAAGATGGTATACTCATACATCCAAAAGGGAGTTGAATTGAATAAGAAATAAGGGTGTGAACTTAGCTACTTGGGATGGTTTGGGAAATTTCTCACATCGGAAATAGGGAGTGTTTTTTACTTTTTTATATATGGTTTCACACTTTTCTAGTTTCAAAAGTGTGTAGGAGGAAGAGGAAGGTCCCACACGTACGCTGAACCGAACCAGACCGGACGCGGCTGGGGGCTGTGGGCTCTTGGGAATTTCCGCATCGCCGAGTATTTTTTGAACCGCATTTAGGCTCATTTATTGTTTGGAAATACTTAGTGTGAACTTCAAAGAACTTACGGAATACTCTGAGAATATTCTCTCAAGACCCTACCTCTCAGGACCCTACCTCTTTCCGCTATATATACGAAGGTGTTCCATGATCTTTATATTAACAGTTTTTTTTTTCACTTTGTTATTCAAAATATTGTTATACTTTGCATAGTTTTTTTGTTCCCGAATCCATCCAAATAACTAAGTGGAAACCAAGGATTTCAATCTTTCTATATATAAGTAAAATACATTTTTAAATCTTTTGAAATCCAATATGAAATCAAATTCCTACTCAAATCCTCAAGACTAAATAAAGAATCATTTTCACTATAATTTATAAATCATAAAATTAATAACACATCATTTTAATAAATATTTTAAAATCAATAATTAAATAACTCTTGGTTTAACTTGGATTTACCAAATCCATTAAAATCAATAATCCAATAACACCTTATAAATATTGAGCATTTGAATTCGATTGATCATATAATTGGGAATAATAATGTGACAATAAAATACTACTATCAAAATTACCGAAAGTGCCCATCGTCAAAAGAAGACGTAACGTACGCAAAAGGGATATTAACGCAATTTCAATAAACAAATCAGCTGAAAAAAACTAACGGTTCCCGAGACCCCATCGCTACGATAAGAAACGAAACAAAATAAAATAAAAAAGATCTTTTTTCTTTAGACACTTTCCCACAATCACAAGACAACAACAACAACAAAGCAGAAGAAGGCATTACAACTCTCACTCCTTCCTCCTTTGACCCACTGAGATTTGATCATATACCGAAATCGAGACTAGTTTCAAATACAATGGCGTATCTCGCTGTAACTGGGGTTCTTAAGGTACCTGCTGCTTCTGCTTCGAGTTTCCATTCCACCGGCAGCAAATCCACTGAGGCGGTTCCGACGAGGAGTACTCTTTCTTTCTCCTCCTCTCTCGACGAGAATGTTTCACTCAGAGCCTCCGTCTCCCGTTGTGTCGGCCGAGAGAGCAGGAATCCGATGATCGTCTCTCCTAAAGCCGTCTCCGATTCTCAGAACTCACAAACTTGTCTCGATCCTGACGCCAGCAGCGTGAGTATCTTCTTCTTCGTCTTATGTCTTCTTCTTACTTGTTTATTGTTTAAAGAATGTACCCTAGGAACTGGTCTTTGATGTGCGTGGTATTTGTTTGTTTCTCAATGGCACAGAGTGTTTTGGGGATTATCTTAGGAGGTGGAGCTGGGACTCGTCTTTATCCTCTCACCAAGAAGAGAGCGAAGCCAGCTGTTCCCCTTGGTGCTAACTATAGGCTTATTGATATCCCTGTTAGCAACTGTTTGAATAGCAACATCTCCAAGATCTATGTCCTTACTCAGTTCAATTCCGCCTCTCTCAATCGTCATCTCTCTCGAGCTTATGCGAGTAACATGGGAGGTTACAAGAATGAAGGTTTTGTTGAAGTTCTTGCTGCTCAACAAAGTCCTGAAAACCCCAACTGGTTCCAGGTCAAATCAAATCAAAATGCAGGATATATATATATATCTATATATATATACTGGTTGTTATTATGTCACTTGTGTTTGGCTTGTTTGAATGTGTTTGTGTAACTTGTGTAGGGGACCGCTGATGCGGTGAGGCAATACTTGTGGTTGTTTGAGGAGCATAATGTTTTGGAATATCTGATTCTTGCTGGGGATCATTTGTATCGAATGGATTACGAGAAGTTTATTCAAGCACATAGGGAGACTGATGCTGATATCACAGTTGCTGCATTACCAATGGATGAGCAACGAGCCACTGCTTTTGGCCTGATGAAGATTGATGAGGAAGGACGTATTGTTGAATTTTCCGAGAAACCAAAAGGGGAGCAACTTAAGGCCATGAAGGTATTAAAAAAAAAAAGAACTTAACCTGTTAGCTGTCTGGTTCATCATGCGGAATTGTCAATATTAACCTTTTGATTTCCTGGCTTCTAGGTTGACACAACGATTCTAGGTCTTGACGATAAGAGAGCCAAGGAGATGCCTTACATTGCTAGTATGGGTATTTATGTTGTTAGCAGAGATGTAATGCTCGAGTTACTACGCAACAAGTTTCCTGGAGCTAATGACTTTGGAAGTGAAGTCATTCCCGGTGCCACTGACCTTGGACTGAGAGTGAGTATTCTGATAAACAGACCAAACACTCTGTTGCTCTTTGGTCGGCTTCGGATTTAACAGCTTCTTGTACCTCTGATGGTGCTAGGCAGAAGTAAACCCGCTGACTCTAGTGATGTTTTGCAGGTGCAAGCTTACCTATATGATGGATACTGGGAAGACATCGGTACTATAGAGGCATTCTATAACGCTAATCTCGGAATCACCAAGAAACCAGTTCCTGATTTTAGGTAAGCAACGTGCATAACCAAGTTGAATATATATATACACTCTATTGTACCTCAATGATATTTTAACTTATCTGGATTCTTGATGCAGTTTCTATGATCGTTCCGCTCCCATCTATACACAGCCACGTTATTTACCACCGTCTAAGATGCTTGATGCTGATGTCACGGACAGTGTCATCGGAGAGGGCTGTGTTATCAAGGTACAACAAACAGCTTCTGTTCGCTATGCTTGTCTGACGAACATACTAATTCACCAAAAGTCTTATTAATTTTCGATGCAGAACTGCAAAATCCATCACTCCGTGATTGGACTCCGTTCCTGCATATCAGAAGGTGCTATTATTGAAGATACGTTATTAATGGGAGCTGACTATTACGAGGTAAAAAATGCAACCCCTTGTGTCTTGCAAGCAATCCAATTGACAAATAATATCAAACCTTTCGATGATAATGGTCTTCCTTTTATAATTGTAATTTTTTTTTTGGCTAGACTGCTTCGGAAAAGAGCCTCCTAAACGCCAAAGGAAGTGTACCCATAGGTATTGGGAAAAATTCTCACATCAAAAGGGCCATCATTGACAAAAATGCACGTATTGGTGACAATGTCAAGGTTAGGCTTTCTATTTGAAACACATAGGATACATATTTTTGTTTTATACTTGCTCTGTTCTTTAAAAGAGTTTGGTCTGAAACTTGGCACAGATCATAAACAGCGATAACGTGCAAGAGTCAGCAAGAGAGACTGAAGGATATTTCATAAAGAGCGGAATTGTAACCGTTATGAAGGACGCCTTAATCCCAGCCGGCACTGTCATCTAAATTACACACATAATTAATGCCTCCTTTGTTTATTTTTCTTTCTTCCTATAAACACAAGCAGAAACAGACTTTGATAATGTATACCCCCTATCAATAAGTTTTCTTTGTGGCTTTTAAGCCCCAATAAATCTACTAGTAGTTGTTCTGCTCTTTAGAACGATCGGGATTGTAATTTAAAGCTAATAAGTTGTTCGACAATTATAACTTATGTCAGATAATGATGCACCAAAAGACAAATTTTTAGAGCCATTGAGTACAGGAACCAGATTTGAATAGTGCAGTCCTCTTAGCATATGCAATATATGAAAGAGGGCTCCAATCTGAAAATGAGTGAAGAAATAACTGTATTTGACTTAATCACTTTGGTTGTTGTGCTGAGTATCAACTTTGGTTTCTTGAGCCGATAAAGTTATCTGCGTTTGTTAGCTGATTTATTTGATGAGATTTTACTATCAACAGTACTCTGCACTCAAGATCTAAGTCAGCTCAATGGGACAAAAGTAATATTTTAAAAGTTTGGTATGACCGTATGATTATGAACAACCCCGGTTACAATCTTTCTTGACCATTATATAGTCTAATTGAATAGTTTTCATATATACGATATATCAAAACAAATGAATGGAATGGAATGAAAATATCGGACTAGACATAGAAGTAAGAAGAGTGATTGGTATTGTTATGTCTAGAGAGAATGGAACGTGCCTCAATCACCGAACGAGGAGGTTCCATATCCTTTTCTTGTAGTGAGTTCCCCTGCAGCCTCTGCATCTCTGATGCGAACGTGTCCTCAACTATCTGCACAATTCGATCACAACTCAGTTTCAACCCCAAACACATATTCTCTGTTTTTATGGTTTAGTGTTTACAGTTTTTAGTTTCTTACCCCAAGAGCATAGTAAGAGCCTTTGTAGCCTACTTCGTTCTCTTTTCTTCCCTCAAGAAACTTCAGTACCACTTGTGCCATTCTATCCCAGAATAGGCGGCACGAAGCTACAAATATCTGACTTGTGAAGACATCATGCAGATTTGAGATTGAGTCTGTGATTTGTGAGCATAGCATCTTCATACGTTCACGGACTTCGACTTCTCTCTCATTGTCTTTTATCTCATCTAATATTCTCTTCAGCCTTGTGCTTTTGTTTGATTGCGTCTGAAACCAAAGATTGTTAAAAACATGAATGGATTTAAATGCAGCAGATACGAGGCATTATTATAGAACTTACATTGCTAACAAGTTTATCAACCGCCGCCTGCATGTAGTTTCTGTATTTTGTCCTGAGCAAGACTGTGATTACATTCATCTGTTCCCCAAAAAGTAACCTCTTGTCTTCCATAACAGGAAGACATGAAGCCCACTGTCTCAAGATATCTTCAATTCTGGGATGTAGAACATCAAGAATTCTCTTTATTGTGTTAACGAAAGTTCCAAGCTGCAATCAACAAGAGATAATGATGTTCAGCACAGATCGTAGTAACAAGTCATGAAAACTTTTACTAAACATGATCGGTGTTTGGCTCTTACTTGAGTTGGAACAGAATAGAGAACTGATGATTGCCTTCGTGTCAGCTTCTGGACATGCATATTTAGTCTCTTTGGAATGCTGTCCTTTAATGGAATCAAAATGTCATTGTATTGCTTCTCCAGTGATTTTACGATGGCTCTCTCTATGATTGAAGCAGTCTTCCAAAAGAGTATATGAAAAAAATGAATGTACCTTAGTTAGTCTTGGCAATTATCTGGTAAGCTGCAAATTGATCACTTAAATAAATTTGTAGCTTACATTTTCCAAGATCAATGTGTATTGTGGCCATCGACTAATCACCACTTCATATTCTATAAGAGAATCGTTGATTCTGTCATACATGTCTTCAGCAAAAGGGGATGTTGAGTGATTTGTTATTACACCAGACCATGGAACCTACCAAAACAGGCCATCAAATGATAGCAAGGCTTGTTATTTTAAGGATCAACCCAAAATAATCAGGATGCTTACCTTTTCCGCTCTGCATCGGTCAAGTAGTCTAAGTTCCATATCATGTATCCAAACCATTATGTAGTTGTGGAATAACCCCCTAGAATCTACACCACCTTGTACTGGACTGCATAAAATAAAATGAAATGGTTAATGTCTGAAAGAGAAGAAGAATGAGTTCCCACAAATATTCTGATTGATTCCAAAATAATAATGTCAAACCTGATTCCCCATGAATCGAGGTTCCTTTCAAAATCAGAAACTGCTATCAGAAGCTCATTGACATGGGGCATTGGGCAGGATGGTGGAACTGCTGACAGAAATGCCCTGAGCCGGTTACATAGCTGAGTGCTGTATACGGCAGCAGCTATATTTGCTAGGTCGATTGAGCTTGAATAATAAACAAGGTATGAGATCATTAGAGCAAATCAATATCAAGATATATAATTATTGGATGAAAATCAGATTACAAACGTAAGCTCTTTGTTCAGATTGGATGGTTTACCTTGGAAGTACATGCTCATTGGTGATCTTTATGTCAGTTTCTATTTCATTGCTTATGTTTAAACAAAGATTCTTCATCTTCATGTAGGCTGTCGAGATTGTGACGGAATCAAACAGAAAACCTTCAGAGTTGCAGGAAACATACTCGTCGGCTTCAACCATGTGCTTCCGACACCTCTTATTTGCTGCTGCCTGCAGTAGGTTTCCAAAGAGAATCATAAACATCATAGTCTTGATATGTGATAAAATCAAGAAAACCAATAGGTATGACCCGTGTTATAAATTGAAACCACCTGGTTGAAACATTCATATAATAGGAAAACTTTGAAATATTCTACCTGAAGGTAATTCTTCAAAATTTCTTGTGCGTCAGGAGACAATATGTCATGAAGGAGACTAAAAACCTGAACAGCTGGAGAAAGTGCAGTTGACGCAGATTCTTGTACCGGATAAGATATGTCTGCCAATCCTGAAGGGCAGTTTTCATCTAAGGACTTGTAATTCTCAAAAACAGTTCCCATGAGTTTTTCTATCTCTATTTCACAGTCCATTAAGATACTTTTCTGCAAAAATAGAAAAAAATGTCAATACCTAGTAACCCTGTTGAGCCATGAAAATAATCAAATAAACAAACTTCAAACTAAAATAAACAATCCAAGTCTCTGATTTTGGGGAGATGACATCAGATTTTTCAATTTGCAAAAGAAAGGGATCTACCTCCTGCCTTGTCAAGGTCCTCTCGCTTCGAGCCATTAGGATGGGCACAAGTAACTCATGCACAAGTTCTAAGCAGGTTTTTGTTGGAGTTGCCACATTCATTACATGTGAGAGATATCTGCAAAGTTTGGTGCAATATATTTGAAATAAACTCTAGATGAATTGTAATAGATGCAAGGCAGTCTAAGAAAAAATCTATATGAGTACCTCAACTTGGTATATGAATCGGAAACTCCATAATATTCTGCGAATTCACTTAACAGCCATTTCCAAGAACCATTGAGCCTTAAGTTTTGAGGATGAAATTTTTGGGCACGTGTAGCCGCTTCTAATAGCAAATCATATGCTAGTGTCTCCACAACAGGTGCGCTCTGTGACAGACAAAAATTGCAAAACATTAGTATCACAGAATAAAACATAGATTCTCTTAGGATTGTTGGAGAAAAAAACAGACCTTTATGTGATAGTCTTCATCAGACATGGTTGTGCTACCGATAAAGAGCTGGATCTTGCCAACACATTCTTGTTCACCATGGTATATTGGCCACCATCTAACATTTTCATTCTGCACAAATATAGAGTTTTCTTCAGTATATGTATTCTCGGAAGCACTATAACATTCTCAGAAGTAAAATGGAAGAAATTTAACACAGGGAGGAGAGGATAGGTAAAGTCATATTTACGGGATTGTGAGTTAAGGATGCAATAGAAATCATTGCTTTTCCTTGAACTGATTTCTTCTTATCTTGAACTTCTATCCGAAGAGCGTCCCCTTCAGACTCAGGAAAGCTGAAAGAGCAGTTGCGAGTCAAACTATGTACTCAGAAAACTATAAAGCTGATTCTGGAACTTTCCATGAAATTTTCATTTATTTTAAAACTATGGTTACATGTAATTCATTTTTCTTCTCAAACAACCACTTGCATACAAATTTTTGTTAAATCCATCCCAGATTTAGAAAACGCATTTATTGATTTTAAAGAGAAAGAAAAGAACTTACAAGACATGGTAACTTCCAGTTCCTGATTGCAAACAGACAGAAGATCCTTGTTCAATTTGACCTCCTTCTGCTGTGCTCTTCATTTGAAGGTAGCAAGAGAATTGTTCTGCAGGTAGTATCACAAGAATAAATCGTGTCATCTCATATCAATAGAGGGCTTATCTAACATGTTATCTACCATTTAGTAAACTGTTTCCAACCAGAGAAAAAAAAAAGGGGGCAAATCACAAATTAACAGGCCTAGACAAATTAAATTTACAAGAAAATATCATGCAAAATGGTTGAATATATGTTTAGTTTTTCCATGTTAGAAAAGCAAACCTTCTGAAACTGCTGAAAGGGTAGCCTGTTTGATAGGACTCATCCCAGTCTTCACAAGTGATGACACTTGCCGGCAATACTCTGCCCCCATTCCTATTTGCATATTCATTAAACTCCGCAGGGAATCTGTACCTCTAAGTTTGCGCTGTGGTATCAATCGAAGTCTCTTTACTAAAACAATCAAAAATTGAAAAGGTATAAACATCTGATTCATACCAGGCAGCTACAAAACTTATATTTTGTATTCCAGTTTCAGCTTACTTATCAGAAAAATAACAATTTACCTTCCACCCTTAACTTTCTGACAACGTTTTTAGACTTCAAGGATGATGTCTTTTGCTCCGCTTTCACATTTTTGTGTTCTTCCGTCGATCGTACACCCCGAGGTTGCAAAAGAAACTTATGCAAACTATAACAAAGAGGACATACACAAAGAGGGCTAGTTCAATAACTCAACATAAGACAAACAAGTCATATCTCAGAAACCATAAGAAAAAGCATCCCCTACCCAAATGCACCTCGAAGAATACGACACTCATCACGCAGAAACTCAGAGGCCTCAGTAGAACCCTTTGACCATTCATACAAACATAGTCTTATACAAGCATCATATGCCAAAAGACTTTGCCAAGCATATTGACCACTGTCATTGGAAAAATGACATGAAAACATTATGTTAACTATAATAATAAACTTCAAACTCTTTCATTCTAAACTGTGAAACAAAAACAAGTACTAAACCTGATACTATGGCAATCTAATTCATCCGAGCAAACTTCCGCGATTTTCGCACCTTCCACGGTTGTATTGTCCTTCACACTACATCAAACCATAGTTAAACACATCAAAACTGGTTCCACAGAATGAATTACAAAAAAAAGCTTGTTAAAATCAAGATTACCTTTCCCCAAATTCTGCATCTCTATCACTCGCTATGGTTCCTACTCTGCAAATCTCATCTTCAATCAGTTCAGTTTCATTCTCAATTTGCAAGCTGATGTTATCTTCTTGTCTAGTTTCCATTATAGGTGGAGCACTTGGAGTTCTTATATCTTCTATATCCCAATACACCGAACCCTAAAACAAAACAAAAAAAAAAACATTCCTAAATTTAGCTTTAACATCTACAAAACCACTCAAATCAAAAACTTCATCGATACCAAATCAGTAAACCTTAGAACTCAGAGTGAGCGGCCGTCGTTCGCTAACTGGAGTTGATGAATTCTTCAATGTGAATCTCCGAAGTTCTAATTCACAACCAGTGGCTCTTCTGTTCATCACAAACGGGACTTCAATTCTCAGATTCTTATCTTCCAACACTCCTCTGTTCAATTTCGAACTCGACTTATCCCCAAACACTTCATCTTCGTCGTATCGTCTCCCAATCTCTTCTTCTTCTTCATCTTCGACATCGTAATCGGAGAATAGTAACTCGTTTCCTTCTCCGGCGTCGGAAACCGATACATCGATACTCATGTCATCGTCGTTGGATTCGTCATCGCGAAGAGTGGGGGTTGTTGCGAGAATAGGCGATGATAGGTTTGAGTATCGTTTTAGTGGAGATACGGTGTGAGGAGTCGAGAGTAAGTTATCGGAGAGAGGAGATCGTGTGAAGGTAGAAGGAGAAAGAGTCTCGGAGAGTGGAGATCTGATGCGAGGAGGTTGTTGAAGTTGCGCCATGGAAGAGAGATTCTCAGATTGGGTTCGAGAGAGAGATGAGAAACGTGTAGAGAAGAAGGAAGAGAGGAGCGGCTGTTTTTAGGAAATAATAAATAATTGGCAACGGCTAGTTTTGACATTGTTGGGCACTTTTCGTAATATTGAAGCACACTTTTGTGGCCGATTAATTTAATTAAATTTAATACTGGTGATTTTTTGGTTGAACTCTGAAGGGAAAAAATAAAGATTTCTTTTTTGTTATTTTTATTTTTATTTTTTTGCCGTACGAAAGCAAATTGTTTACATCTAAGTAAGCGAGGCACCCGATCGTGGCGTCAATTTTCTTAAGTGATATGTTGCGATTATGGTCGATCGCGAAAACACGAATCGGTAAAGTTTCTACTTCGGAATCGTGTTTTACCAGAGACGTTCTCTTCAATGGAATTGGCAAACGCCGATTCACGACGAGCACTAGCGGCGAGAGAAGAAAAGTGATGAGCTTCGGTGACGGAAGCCATGGCGCTCTGGGTCTTTCATCATCTTCGATTCCTGGAATGGGAATGGACGCTTACGAACCCACACTTGTTTCTAATCTGCCTTCCGATATCTCCTTCATATCCGCCGGACACTACCATTCTCTTGCCGTTACATCCAGCGGTGACATTTGGACTTGGGGTCGTAACAATGAAGGCCAGCTCGGTCCAACCGCCGGTGATTCTAGCTTCAGTATCAGCAGGGCGTGTGCATTCCTTGTGTGTAACAGAGAAAGGAGAAGCTTGGGTTTGGGTCTGTGGAAAGAATGGTAGGCTCGGTTTAGGAAGCTCGAGTGATGAGCCTGAACCGATGTTGCTAGAGGATGTAGAGGGCTGTGTCCTTCAAGCAGTCGCTGGCTTTGATCACAGCCTGATATTAGTGGCTGAATAGCCACATCTAGTGCCTGGATTAATGATTAATATGATGACTGAAAAAAGAAAAGAAGATGGAACCTCATTGATGTGACCATGTGGATGGCTTTATAACTCATGTAGATGACTACATGGCAAATGTGGGTACTTGAAAAGATAAAGCTATTTGATTACACGTTTGCACATAAACTCTTCAGCACAACAAAACAATTGTTTGATTCATGTAAACACATTTATACGCATAAATTATTCAATGTATTTTAGGTATATGAGTAACAAAATACCAAAAGTTAATCAGTAACAAGATTAGATGACATGGAAATAACACTAAAAAATCTATACTATCTCCAATCCACTAAACCCCACTCTCTTTATCCCATGCCTCTGTACAAAAATATGCCAAAACCGAAACCAAATCGCTCTGACTCATACGTTAGCCTTGTTTAGCGATGACGTTGCACGGATCTGTTCTGAAGACGTTGTCTAATTTGCAAGGATCAGCATTACTCGACCAAACTGAGTGTAGTAGTATTCATTTTTCGAGAGTATTCATCAGTCCTTCTAAAACCCGGGGGTTTAAAAGAAAGCGTCTGAGAAGCACGCGCTAAAGATGAGCGCGTGGAGATTTTAGACTTTTCTACAACCTCGACGCAGAGATATGGAACTGTTGTCACACGGAGATCTTCTTCTTCACTGGAGCGAGCGAGAGAGATGATGGAGAACCCTAACTCATCTTCAATGGTGGATTCAACCTCCTCCGCACCAAAACGATACACTCCACCTAACCAAAGGTTCCTTCTCTCCTTCTCTTTCTCCTTTTGCTTTCGATTTTGATTTCTCAGATTCCTTCTCTGCCTCGTAGGAACCGTTCTTCGAACCGGAGGAGATCAATAGGTTCGTTCGTACTCTCTCTCTCTCTCCTCTGCTTCTATTGATAAAATTAGAATAACGAATTTAAGAGTAATAAAAACTTATCTCAACTGTATAAAAGAGAGACACTGGTCCACTTGGGTTTTAATGTGAAATCAATCTGTAAAGCTAGTTGCTTTCTTTGTAATTGGTGAAACCCATTTTGAAAATAATTGATTATTAATTGTTCAACCTGTAATTCAGATTTTGTAGTCAATCCTTCAACCACTCGTGCATGTAATGTTGTGTTGGAGTAAGTGTGTAAAATATTGAGATGAATATTGGATGGAACAGGAAGCTTCAGTAGCAACGAGGGAGAGAGAAGTCAGCCTGTTTCTGTTGCTGTTGCTGTTGGTTTCCAGAAGGAAAACTCTTCCTCTCCAAAGATTATATCTCTTGCGGGTTGCTCTAACAGTGAAGCTTTTCATCTTCTTAGTGACCGTACGTTTTTTTTTTGCTTCCGTTTAATCTCTTCACTGTCTTTACTAATATGAGTGTAAGTGTAGCATTTATGTGCCTCTTGTGTCCTGGGGTGATAAATCACATTGTATTCAAATTAGTAACATCGAATCCTCATGCCAAACATTATGAGATATGGCAAGGGCTCGAGTAATTGTGTCTGGTTTAGGGCATTGAGAGAGTTAGTGTGCTCTAGAATTCACCCCTTATTATAGTTACTATTTCCTTGGTTTTTAGGTTACTAAGTTCTAGATTGTTCTTTCATTCGGTTTGTGTTTTACGATTCAGTGAGAAATTAAGTAAGTTTTATTTTTCTGATCCTAGCAGAGTTCTAGTGCCATCTTTTTATTCAAGTACTTGATTTGTATATGTGTGTTGTAGTGTCTCTCATTTTTAAAGCAATTTTACTATTCTGATTGTAGGTTGGGCAGCTGCAATGCATCTCTACAGTGACCCTACTGTTGATTTGTCTGGTGAGTTTCAGACTCGTAAAGAGAATTTGTTTACGATAAGTTTAAGATCTTTCTTATTTTCTGGTATATGAAAAATTGTTTGTTCCTGGACTTATGATATACCTATGTTCCCCCACCTTGATCTTTTTATTTATCTAATTTAACAGAAAGACCATTGATGTATTATGGTGGGGATGTGTGGGGTAAACTGCCTCACTAGGTGAGGCCAATAGCAATATCAATTTCTTACATGTGCTTTTAAATGTGTGTCGTTTGTTGAGGCGGAACTAAACCAATTAATCCAGATATTGGCTTCAGCAAACAAGCCATCAATGTTGCAAACAGATTACAGAACCGAACTCAGTCGTGGATTGGCTGGTTCCAAGGTCGCTAAGTTCTAACCTTTGTTGTCGTGACATCAAAATGATTACAAACTCTTATGTGACAATGTTATCTTGAAACGCTTAAAGCCTTATTTTAACAAGTTTTTCTCTATTTATTCATTTTCCAAATATATATCTAACAAGATTTAAGTGTCTGTCACAAGTTACACGATGACATGACTAAAGCCTACGTACGATCCTAAAAAGATTGAAATGCCCTAAAATTTGACTATGAGTTTCCACAAACAGCATAAAGAGTTGAGATGACAAAGACTTCTCTTATCATGTTATGAAAGAAGGGAACGAGATTGGTTTAAAGAACAAAGAAGCTTTACACTATAGTTCAAGTCAAGATTATACTTCTTGGACAAAAGAAAGATGGAGCAACGTTTCGTTTGATTTGGCTATAAATCCGGATAAGAAAGAAGGGATTAAGATTCGAGAAGTCCAATGGACAACTGGAACAATAATAAAGTAGCAGACTGCCTAGCAAAAGCTCCTATTCATAATATTGCACATTATGTTTCTCATCACTTTGTACCTCCATGAGGATAACATTTCTTCATCATAAATGAAAGGAAGCTGTTAAAAAAAAAGAAAAAAAAAGGGATTAAGAAGGATTTGGTTAGGTTTACTAAAGGAAAATAATATTTTACATGAAAGTTGGGAAGCGTGGTTATCTCTTGTGTTTGTCAGCTTGGGACATGCAAATCGAAATTGATACCTACAATGGCTAATTTCTTGAAGCATAATTTGTATGATCATGAATTGACAACGGTGAAGGATAACTTTAAGTTGAAGAAGCTAAATGTTGTTGGACACAACCAGAAAGTATATAAGATATTCATTTTTGCTTGTCTGTTAAGTAAATACTTTTGAACATTAAAATTTTAGTTTTGATTTTGTGGTATCTTTAAAAAAAAAAACATTTTAATGGTATTTTTTGAGAAAAAAATAACAAAAAAAAAAGGTAAATACTTTTTAAAATTCATGTTAGTGATATTTACGAGAATTGCTCTAAAAATTGTAAATTACAAATCCATAAATCATTTTTACTCTTTTGTGCAAAATTAAATAGGGCCGGTCGACTCGAACCAATATCAAATAACCGTTTGGCCTGTGGGGAAAGGTTGCGAACCAGAAAAAGCAGGTCGGTCGTAAACTGATTCAGTTCCCCTCGGCTACCTCGACATCAAACATTGGTACTCTTTGTTTCTTTTCCCAAACCCTCAAAACTCATTCTCGTATCTGAAACCCTAAATTATGAATCTTTCGGTTACGTATTCTCGAATGATTTAGGGCTTCAAATAATCTCTATTCACCTTCTATTGTTGATTTCTCCCATGATTTGTTGACTTCTCATCAAACCCATATCGTATTATTGTTGTTTAGATCAGAAAAGATGGTGAATTTGTTCTTGTCTGAACCAAAGTTGAACGATGTTGTTGCCGACAACAGTAGCAACATCGATGTGATTTTACCTCTGTTGAACAAATTAGGCTCTCACATTCAATCGTTGGTGACTCGTGGAGGTCGATCAGAAGCTAGACTTTGGCTTTGTAGTGCTCTTTCTACTGTTTCTATATCCCCTAGGAAGCAACTTAGTGTTTTCATGAAGTTGTTAAGATCAAAACCTAGAAAGTTGCAGTTTGTATCTCAGCTTCTGACAATGATCTTTGAGAAGAGACCTAGGAAACTTGGATCTTTGTTAGCTAAAAGAAGCTATATACTTGAGAAATTCTTTGAAGGTGAAGTGTCTCTGGTTTAATTTTAATCTCCCCATTGTTTGCATTTATCTTGTGAGATTGTTGTGCTTGATGTTGAGTTTTTTTTTTAAATATGCAGGGCATCCAAAGCGTATACTAGAGTGGTTCTCTGAGTTTGCTTATGATGGTGGGTCTGATCACAAACATGGTGCAAAAGCATTGGCTCAGTTTGCGTTTACGAACCGGGATATATGTTGGGATGAGCTTGAATGGCGAGGAAAGCACGGTCAATCGCCTGCAGTTGTTGCTACAAAGCCTCATTACCTTCTTGATTTGGATGTTCAACGGACCATTGAGAATTTTCTCGACAATGTTCCTGAGTTTTGGTCGTCTAAAGAGTTTGCTGAGTCGCTGAAGGATGGCCAGGTTTTGTTTCTTGATACCAAATTCTTTCTAGATCTGTTTATCGGTTTCATGTACGAGGAAGATCTGAATGATGTGTGGGATGCTGTTGAGGAGTTTCTTACGGAGGAGTCTTTCTCTTCTTTAACTCAGCATCTCCTTATCACACTTGATGAATGTCACTTGTGTCGGTTTCTTGAATTGCTTGGCAACTATTTCGATCCAAGCATTGAATCTTGGGATAGTGGTGACTCGTCTTGCTGGCTCGGGGTTGTTCTTTCAAAATATGTTGACACGGAGTCTATTGACGAGCTGTTACTTCTGAATTCTATTATCAACCAAGGTCGTCAGTTGCTACGGCTTGTGCGTGATGAGAACCTTAATGACGAAGGAGAGTTGTTGAAAGAAAACACGGAAGAGATCTTCAGAGGTTTGGAAAAAGGCAGTAGCTTTTCTCTAATTCTGAGAGATCTCTCGAAGATGAAACACGAAGAGGTGATAAGATTACTCGGGATACTTTCTTGGACTATTCACTTCAGACTAGCAGAGGAATGTCAGACGCCAGATTCATGGGAGCTTTTGTTTAGAGAAAATGGGATTGAATTCCGCAGGTCTAGTGACCACTCACTGCTAAGCCATAAGGGATATTCTGAAGAAAGTGAATCTGACTCAGATAGTAGAAGCCGGGCTTCTAAAAAGAGGCACAAGAGGGAGAAGAAGAAAAGAAAGAAGCAAAAGATGAGGGCTATTGATGATGATGATCTTGGTGATGATGAACTTGTAGGTCTGCATCAAACAAGTCGAAGTTGGTCGCTATCTACTGATGGGTTTTCTGCAACATGGACTAGTGTAAGTTTCCTATTCTTGTTTTCGTATAGTTGACGTGTTTCTTATTTGTGTTGTTTTCATTTTCATCTGAGATAATCTTTGTTCAGGTGGATTTACCGGAACACATTGCAAAGTATAGTTTGTCGACATGGATGAAGTGGTTACTAGCTAGGCAAAAATGATTCATATACAAAACAGTAAGGTATTGGTTACAACCTTAACTTCTGTGATTTCTTGTACTAAACAAAAGGAGATTTCAAAGATGATCTACCTAACCTAGTGGTTTCTATTTACCCCTCATTACAGATCATACCAATAGGTACAAAAGTGCAAAACTCGAATATATTCGCCACTGATATGTGTACAACATATGTTCATGTAGCAGTCAAATCGTTCATCTGATCTTTGTTGATGAGAATGAAAAGATAGCAAAGTGTGAAGGACTGTAGCAAATCGTCTTACGATTCTCAGGACAGAAGGTGTTAGAGCTAGCATCTCCATCCATAAGAACCTCTAAGAGTTATCAGCAAGGATACAGCTGAAAAGAAGTGCTATGAAATTGAACAAACAGTTCTCACTTCTCAGTAAAGTTACTAGAACCTCTAAGTGTAACCACTAAGAGTTAGAGCAAGGGATACAGCTTAATAGAAGGGCTATGAAACTGAACGATCAGTATTTTTTTCAGTTGTGTAACTTTGGGCTGTTATTAAAGCCAACTTCTGAAGATAAGTGTTTGGGCTAAAAAAACCCAATAGAAACGAGCCTCTATGCCATTATTTACCTATCTATTGATTGTGAAAATGAATTTTGAATATTGCCAAATAGTAATAGTACAAAGTCTTTGATGTTATCCATGGAAAGAGAAATAAAGTCCATCCATGTATTGGAGAGGAGCGAGTCAGAAAAAGTCAAAAAAAGATTCTTTTGAAAGACGGGTAAAAAAACTTCGAAGTTCAAGTAATTATTACACATATCTTATACAGAGACATGGATTCACTAAATCTTCACGAATACACAAAATACTCGTATATATCATCAATTTTTATTATTTGTAGTTACTTTACGACTGGCCCTAGTGGTCTTCTGTGTCAGTGTCACGTTTTTATTAAATAACAAACAAAAAAAAATTGTAAATAGTTACATTATATTGGTAAAACTGAAAATAGTGAGTCACAGTCTCAAAGAGTAGTATTATTACACAAAGCTCAAAGTCACAGGGTGCGTCCATAATAGTGCCCCATTAACTTCTCTCCTCTGTTATAGTGAGTGTGAACAGTGTGTGAGTGAGAGAGAGAGAGAGCTTTGCAGAAGAAAAAAAATGCAGAACTTTTGGTTGGCCATCTTCTTCTTCCTGCTAACGTGCGCACCACCGTCTCCTCTATCCTACGCATCCGCCGCTACTCTCAGCCGTCGTCACCTCTACGACTACGATTCACCACTTCCTCCTCCTCTCTCCCCCATAAGTCCTCCTTTCTTCCCTACCTACTCCGCCTCAGCTCCTCCTCCTCTTCCTCCATCTCCTCCTCCTCCTCCTCCTACCTTCGCCGTCTTCCCCACATTTCCAGCCAACATCTCCGCCTTAGTCCTCCCTCGCTCTTCTAAACCACACCACGCTTCTCCTACACTTCTCCTTCCGGCTATCTCCGCCGTTCTTGCCGTCGCCACAGTCCTAGGCTTGGCTTTGTTTCTCTACGGCCGGCACCAAGGGCGAAACCGTCATGTTAAGAGCAGTCATTGTCCTAGTAGCAGCAACACAAGCAGAAGCAGCTATGATGATGAACAGAGTCACATCACCACTAACTTCAATATGGCTGCTACTACATCTCCCTCAGAGGTCTTCTACCTCAATACAGAGGAATCTGAACATATAAGAACCGGAGGAACTTTTTTCTTGAAGCAAGACTCGCCGGAGATACGACCATTACCACCGTTACCAACTCGTAGCTTCCACCACAACAACTATGAAGCAGAGGTAAACGAAGAAGACGGAGAAGAAGATGTGTTCTTTTCACCTATGGCTTCTCTCCCTGGCTCAGAGACTTCAAGCCCATCTCATTCCTGCTCTTCCTCCTGCTCCGGCTGGGTTTCTCCAGCTAGGTCATTCTCTATGACCATGTCTCCACCAAACCCTAGATACTCTGACGCTACTAACCTTCAGTCTCCGTCACCGGAGAGACTAAGAGTAAGGAAACATAACGGAAACGGGTCGGCGTCTTTGAGAATGTTTAGCTTCTGGGATCAAAATGTGGGATTTGGGTTCCCTCGTATCTCTTCTGCTTCTACTTCACCAGACAGAGGATTCATAAGAACACCACTCTCTTCTCTCTACTCTTCGGTTTCTACTTCTCCTGATGGGTTGTTCCGGAAGTTTCTTGATAGTTCGCCGCCGATTTGGAACGATTTTAGTCGGAATGTGAAGTCAGTTTTGCTTTCTCACTCTGCTTCATCAAGAAGAGATTTTGTTATCAACATTGGTGAATCTTCTTCTCAACAGAGCAAAGTAGCAACAACAGTTCCTGCTCTTCCTCCTCCGACCAGACCACCTCCTATTGTTCCACCGTCTCAACCGTTTGTGGTTCAAAACGATGTAAAGAAACTATCTTTTTCGGACCAACCTCCCAAACAGCAGCATTGGGACCGACTCAGATCAAGCTCTTTCAAGTAAGAGACGTGTAAAGCTGTCATCTTTTCTCTTTTTCTTTGTTCTTCTTGAAATGAGTTTAATGTTAGTTTGATTTGTCTGATTGTGTGGTAGATTGGACAAGGAGATGGTAGAGACTCTGTACATTGGAAACTTGTCAAATCCAAGAGATCTTCCGATTCTAAATCAAGAAAGCAAAGTTTTAGATCCAAGAAAGGCTCAGAATATTGCTACTCTGCTCCAACTACTTAACTTAACCACTAAGGATGTTTGTCAAGCTCTTCTTGATGGTAAAATAATCTCTAATCTATTGCCATGTGTGTGTTTTGTAAATGTTATTGATTTGTGTTCTTCTAATTATTGATTTAGGTGACTGTGATGCACTTGGAGCTGAACTTCTTGAGTGTTTATTGAGATTAGCACCTAGTAAAGAAGAAGAGAGGAGGTTGAAGAGCTTTAGTGATGATTCAGTGATCATCAAGCTTGGTCCAGCTGAGAGGTTTCTTAAGGAATTGCTTCATGTGCCTTCTGTGTTCAAACGGGTTGGTGCATTGCTCTTTGCGGCTAATTTCAACTCTGAGATCAAACGTCTCAGAAAATCATTCAGTGTTGTTCAGGTAATGCTGAAGATAGCTGATTCACATATGTATGTATGATGTTGTAATCTTATGTTATGTCTCATTAAGTTTATCTGCTTTTGCAGGTTGCTTGTGAAGAACTAAGCAACAGTAGAATGTTCTCCATACTTCTGGATGCTGTACTGAAGACAGGAAACAAGATGAATGTTAGAACAAACCATTGTGCTGATGATGCTCATGACTTCAAACTTGACACGCTCCTTAAGCTCGTTGATGTCAAGGGATTAGATGGAAGAAGCAGTCTCTTGCATTTTGTTGTTCAAGAAATGATAAAATCAGAAGGCAGTGTGAGAGCTTTAGAAGGCATCAGTAACCTGAATTCAGAGCTGAGCAATGTCAAGAAATCAGCAGACATTGAGTATGGTGTTCTAAGAAGCAATGTCTCGAAGCTTTGTCAAGGACTGAAGAACATCGAGGAGCTTTTGCTACTGAGCGAGGAGAGTGGATCAAGTGGAGATCAATGGCTGAAGTTCAGGGAGAGGATGGCTAGATTCTTGAAAGCTGCTGCAGAGGAGATTGTGAAGATTAAAATACGAGAAAGTTCAACGCTCTCCGCATTGGAAGAAGTCACAGAGCA
>NC_025695.1:36740571-36742768 GCF_000633955.1 Camelina sativa
AATCAGAAGGCAGTGTGAGAGCTTTAGAAGGCATCAGTAACCTGAATTCAGAGCTGAGCAATGTCAAGAAATCAGCAGACATTGAGTATGGTGTTCTAAGAAGCAATGTCTCGAAGCTTTGTCAAGGACTGAAGAACATCGAGGAGCTTTTGCTACTGAGCGAGGAGAGTGGATCAAGTGGAGATCAATGGCTGAAGTTCAGGGAGAGGATGGCTAGATTCTTGAAAGCTGCTGCAGAGGAGATTGTGAAGATTAAAATACGAGAAAGTTCAACGCTCTCCGCATTGGAAGAAGTCACAGAGCAATTCCACGGAGATTCTTCCAAGGAAGGTCATACAATGAGAATCTTCATGATTGTGAGAGACTTCTTGTCTGTTCTAGACAACGTATGTCACGAGATGGGAGACTGATTCCCATTGTTAGATTTTAAATGTAATGATTAGGAACGTATCTCTAGTTTCAGTGTCTTGTAACGGGTATGACTAGCGGCATCTCTGGAGGATATCTGTATCATTTTGGAAGACTTTAGTAGGTGTTTATGCTAATTTGATTCAAAATCTTGGTCTTAGTTGGTGCGATGTCTATTTATTTAGTCTTTGTGGCTTTCCCATTAGATTCTTGCGAGGAAGATACAATCTTCTTACTGGTGCAGCTATCTTTGTCCCCGTTGGTGCAATTATTGGGTGGTTCTACTGACAAGAAAGAAGAAGACACAAGCCAAGGGCAAAGACCCCATATGCTTGCTAACAACATCTCTTGCGACAAATCCTTAGGTATCAAGTGTGATCTTTTGCAGTTTTTGAACAACTTTAAGCCATCATTTCTCTGTTACCTAGGATTAGGAAAATCAAAAGATTTTGGTACTCTGTAACCCACTCTTCCACTTGAAGGTGCATATAGATGTATGGATTTTAAGACATTTCTTATTGCAATTTCTCAACTTGAAACCCTTTTATCCCACGACAAAATCCCAGATTTGTACAGGTAACTACCTCATCTAGATCAACTACTTGTCTTCTGCAGCATCAGCTGCATCTTTGATTCATCCATTTGTTTTCTGTTAGTGGTAATTTGTTGGACATCCAAATCAATGGGTTGCAGGTGTAAGCCAAATCTTTGGTTATATTAGCAAATCGTTTAGATATAATAGAAGAAATGCACATACACTTCTAGTTAATTTGGTCAGTGGAAAGGTGTATCTTTTAGAACACAGAAACACCATAGATATTAACGCGGAATTATGTCTACTCTTGTTGTTTGCTTGAGTTCAATGCTTCTGCATCCATGCGCTCGAGGATATGACGAGCTTCCTCCTCTGTGGCAGGAACTACATTTCGAAGCTTAAACCCATTGTTTCTGGCCTTTGCCTCTGGTCTTACAGTGAACTTAAAGTAGAATGTATTTGAAACCTACATCATATATACAACAAAGAAAGAGACCTCAAATAGACATAATGAGCTTCAAACTTGATATAGTTCGAGACATTGGCATGAAGATGCATCTTTTATAAAGAATCAGTGAGCAAGTTTAACTTTATCAGAGTTTGAATTGATCTTTAGAAAGATCCCATTATCAAGTTAAAATTTTACCTCACTGGAACGAATCTCTGGGCTTGTAACATGAGCAACAACTTCGATATTGATCAGCGGACAATCCAGTTTATCCAGTTGAGTGTAAAGCACACAGGATTTGAAACGTAAGAAGTCCCCAACGTCCACCTATCATGCAAGTCCATTCACATAAGTTATATACAGAAGGAGAGAACGTGAACAAAAATAGGATAGTAAGAAGTGATTTGGATACAGACTGGTCTTAGGAAATCGACGTGATCAACTTCTAAGAAGTAGGGCACTAGACCAGCAAATGTATAAGCAGTGGAGAAGGCCAACTCAAACGCTCTGTGCATTAAAAACCCTCCAAAGATCCTCCCATGGATGTTCCTCTGCTGCGGTTGGCATATCAACGAATTCTCAAGACGAGTATCTTTAAGAAGAATGCTGTTTCTGTCTGCAAGAGCTGGCATGTCAGAGAAAATCCTTCCTTCAGCCAACCAAGCCTCGAGCTTCTTACACTCCCCATGATCAAACTCCCTTCTGTCACCTCCCCTCTTCTTCTTCCTCAAGTTATTCCTAGCTTCGGCTTCCTCAAAGAGAAGCTTCTCGAGCTCGGTTTCAGGAGAAAGGCGGTTGATAGGAGC
>NC_025695.1:36743914-36746116 GCF_000633955.1 Camelina sativa
GAGCCACAAAAATGAAGTTGGCAGTTAGCGCAACCGAATCCGAAGAAGCCTTGACATCTTCTGAAAACAACAAAACCAATCACAAAGCAGAAGCAAGTGTTTTAATTTCTTATTTATTTTCAAGATACATTGCCTGTAGTTTGAAATTTTGTAGACATTATGTATACATACTGTTTTCGGATTGCATAACTTCGAGTTGAATCTCGATAGATGAGCGACCAACCCAAATGACAGAAGCAACAGTCTTGAGATCAATGTCGACACAAATCGGCTTCTTTAAAAGAATCTTATGAACAGAAGCTGTAACAAGCAAGAGTGGCCTCGTTGTGCTATCATCATCAGAACAATGCTGAATCACAAATGTACACACACACACACACACACACACACACATTAGAATCCTAAATAGCATCGAACTTTGGCAAAATCAAGACAAAATAGAGAGAGGGTATACCTTGACAGAGATAGTGCCGGCTAAAGCATCGAGATCTTCAAGCAAGATGCCGATACGGACCTCGTTCCATGGATCTCTGTACTGCTCGCGGAGAATGAAGTCAGTGGAGAAAGGGTAGAAAATGGTGGTTCGGCTATGAGAAGGGGTTCTGGTTAGAAGCTGGCTCTGAGGTGGAGCGTTAACAGGAGGATCAAGAAGTGATTCGAAGATTTTGGATCTGGCTTCCCATAAAGCTGTGGTGACCGGTGAGTGGTACATACCAGGCCACAAACTCAGAGGCTTCTTAGTTGAGTCACAAGGAGATGACGGTGAGGCGAAGGTGGAGACGACGGAGATGGGTCTCGGAGAATTCATGGTTGGATTGGATGATGATGAAGAAAGTGAGAAGCTTTCTCTTGGGTTTTTGAAAATGAGGGAAGGTGAAAGAGATGCTGGTGAATCATTCAATGGAAAGGTCATCGGTTTCCGTTGACTTTGGAGTTTAGATTGTTTCTTCTTTTGACATTGTTTTTATTATAAGGTTAACTTTAAAAGTTAAAAAAACTCCCCTCTGTCTGATTCATTCTCATCAAATTTATATAATTTTTATTTATTTCATTTTTCTGATTTCACAATAAAAACATTTTTTATTAGTATTAAGTACTAATGTTAGTTAAAAAAAAACACAAATTCCAGTGTTATAGTACCTAATAAATAATGGGATACAAAACAAGTGTAAAATCATTTTAACCAAATTGAGTAGTGCGCAAAATTTAGAAAGAAGCAAGGACGCAGTGGCAAAACCAAACCAGTGACGGTACTACGCACACCAAAAGCTCCGTATAAGCAGTAATAAGAGAGAGTGCATCTACAACAATATTTCATATTACACCCACACCATCGACAAGGAGAACCCAAAAATAAAATAAAAGAAAAGACAATACTTACTTAAACATATATAATGTAGTTATATATTTTATATCTTTGGACTGCTACGACAAAAGATGTCTCACCCTTCCTGCTTGATCAGCGAGCAACTATGAGCTCCTCGATGAAATCACCTTCACCTGATTCAGAGGGGATTAAGATATCATCATCGACGGTGAAGTTGTAGCTCTCTCCAATGGCCCTCAGAAGCTGATACACTTCAAACATGGTTGGCCTCTGCTTTGGTACTTCCGGTAGAACGCAGTTGCATGCTACTTTTAGCACTTTGAAGATCTCATCATCCACACCGTTCCCAAGTAAAGACCTGTCAATCGCTTCCTGCAGTTTTGATTCACTTGATAGCTTTGTAATCCATTCCACAAGGTTACCCTTGAAGCTTTCTTCCTCGCCTTCTTCAGATACTTTTGTCACACTCGTTGCTTTTTGGCCAGTTACTAGCTCTAGAAGCACAACCCCAAAGCTATAGACATCTCCTTTCGGAGTTGCGACCATGGTTCTTGAATACTCGGGAGCAACATAACCGAAATCCCCAAATTCTCCATTGACGAATGTGCTTAAATGGGTATCAATGGGGTTCATCAGCCTAGCTAGACCGAAATCCGAGATCTTGGGCTCGAACTCTGCAGTCAATAATATGCATTTCGAGCTTATGTTGCGATGGATGATCCTCGGGTTGCAGCTATGATGAAGCCACGCCAATCCTTTTGCTGCCCCAATAGCAATTTTCAACCTTGAAGGCCAATCCAAGGGCTTGAAGGACTCTTCATCTGCAGGATGTAACTGATCATAAAGGTAACCGTTTGCCATGTACTCGTATATCA
>NC_025695.1:36747298-36748435 GCF_000633955.1 Camelina sativa
GAGCCCAAAGTCTTCATCTCTGAGTCAAGCTCTTTCTCAGAACGTTGAGAATCCTGCAACCTCTTTATCATAAGTGGAGTCCCATCTTCAAGCACTCCTTTGTACATAGTCCCTGTTCTTCCTGTTCCAACGATGTTATCTTTCTTGAATTCCTCTGTTGCCTTCATAAGATCGCTTAATTTCATCTTCGAAACTGAGTTCTTAAACATGAAAACCTGAAAACTCACAAAACACCAAACATATATCATAAATTCAGAACATAACAACAACAGTACAACATGTGTCACTAAATCATCAATGAGGGTTTTTACCTTAACGCCTTTCTGTCCTTTCATCAAGCTCTTTGCTCATCTGTTTCCTTCAGGATCATCCTGCTTCTTCCTAACAACACCCATTTTACGGAAATAGAAGAACAAAACACCCCCAACGACTAATGCTGCCCCAGTCAATCCACCAACAGCCGCTATAATGATAACTTTACCACGAGAGCCATTAGAACTCTTACAGTCATCCAGAGGCTTACCACACAAATTCAGGTTATTAGCAAAACTCTCAGAGTTAATGCTGGTGCTGTTGAACTTTGGGATAGGACCTTCAAGACGATTGTCAGCCACAGAGAACGTTTTGAGCCGTCCGAGTAGCACTAACTGAGGAGGAAGCCGACCAGTGAACTGGTTATGCTGAAGCATAAGAAAGTTCAAAAAGGAAATGTTTGAGATACTAACAGGGATTTCACCAGAGAAACTATTGTAAGAGAGGTCCAAAGTAGTAACAAGGTGAATCACATCTGTAAGGTTTGATGGCAAAGGTCCAGAGAAGTTGTTTCTAGAAAGGTCTAAACCAGTCAGATCAGAACATAGCTTAATCCCCTGAGGAAACACTCCTCTGAGACCAAAACCAGAGACCTTAATACTCAAAACCCTATTCTCATCATCGTGCCAACAAGCCACACCACTGAACTTGCAGATGAAACCTTGTGCAGTCTGGTTCCCAAAATCCCAACTTGACAAATACCCATTTGGATCCTTAACTTGAGATTTAAAGGTCTTCAAGCAATCAATGTTGGCCTGATTTGCATCGGCCAAGCTAGACAGTAGAAGCAGCAAACAGAGACTATTCCCAAAGAAAATTGCAAAA
>NC_025695.1:36752202-36785738 GCF_000633955.1 Camelina sativa
TACCAAAAGAAATATGACGACATCCATAAGAAATAAGGCAATTCAATAATATAAAGATTTCAAGAAAATGAATAGATGTAACCCAAATAATGAATGGAAAGCTGTAAGATTTCTTTTCTTGGTATGGTTTTTGACAATACCACCAATGCATAGTAGTAATTTTATTATTTTATAAAATCTTGCCCCTAATCACTCGTGTTAATCATGGGGTAAATAAATATTATAACCACGCCAAAAGAAGCATCACTTGTCCGAATTCAAATATTTCCAAAATGATGCGACAGGTTCTAATCCAATTCAACAACTGCAATCGCGACCACACGCAACAGTATATGTGAGATCGTATCCACAAAGACTATGCTAGCATACACTTGGAAATTTTTGTATGATTTAATTTACATCATGTTAGAACTACCAAAATAAGAAATGATTAAAATAACAAACGAAATCTGAAAACTGATGTAGCAATGCATCAAAATATTCACAGAGTTCAATTAATATATATATATATATGAATGAAAGAAACAAACAAATTGTAAGAAATTGAATAATAAACATCTAAACTCATAACACAAATTAACAGTTGATCTAAATGGTTATACCAACTAGTATGTTTTATTACCTAATAGACTAAACTTGTAGTGATATGATCACGAGACCATCCAAAAAAATCTTTGAGCCTTGTTCAACACGAACGAAGTTGAAGATTAATTCTTCCAGGCAAACAACCATTTGGGATACATTTTTACCTCATCTAGAGCATATTTCAAACTGGAATCAGTCTAATCAGAGTTCGCATGGAGGAGTTATTCATTTTACAAATCAGGTGAACTCATGGCTATGCGACTTAGACCTACAAGCATTCAAAGGAGGATTCCGACCAAGACAAAAGGATTCGAGCTATGAACCAAACTGTTCTGAAAATCTTGATCCATCCTAGAACCACTGAGAATTGGAAGCACGTTAAAATCAGTTCATACTTAAAAGATATGGATATTTCAAGTCAGTGGATCTTTTCCAGTCCCACTTTCGCGTCTGATCCAAAGATCGTGTTACACAGACCAACTCAACAACAATTTCGACATGAAACCACTTTGAGGATGTCAATGGATCTCTTATGTTTCCAAGAAGCTGGAGAACATAAGATTTGGCATAGGAAATAAAAGGTTACGCCCATTTTTCAAAGGAGGTTTATCTGGTTCTTCACTTGAAGAGTTTTAAGTCCAATTGGTTTAAGAGCTTCCATAATTATGTATAGCAACCATAAGTTGTTTCTACTAAACCCACAGGTTAAGAAATGATACAGTCCATGTTGTTTCTCATCAGCAAACTGGATCAAGGAGTTAAAGATATAAAAGATCAAGGAGACACTTAATGGGCTAATTCAAGAGCCAAAAAAGCCCAAAATAATCACTTTATTTTGTGGTCAAAGAGGAGTGACGAAANAACCTACCACCCATCTTCTTCATAAATCCCTCCCCAAATTCCACTAAATGGGTAAAATCACTACAAACTAGAGTAACAAAATCTAGGGTTCTCTCCCATGAACATCAGAAACCTGTAAGCAAATAAAGAATCACAAAAATCAGAAAGAAGATAAAGCGATCTAAAATTGAGTTGACTTAGAAAAAAGTTTCCAAATTTTTTTTTATGAGAAATTCTAAGGAACTTACGAATGAAAATTAGAAATTGTACAAGACAGAAGCTTTGGTCTTTGTCGTCGTTGTCGTGCTCGGGTTCATCAGTGTTGAAGAGCACAATGAAGAAGAAGAAGAAACAGAAACCGCATCTGTGGCAAAGTGTTTATGAAAGAAGAAGAAGAAGAAAAGGGACTTTGAAATAATATAAAAAGGAGGAGTCGAGTCGTCTGGTGTGAGTGAGTTGACTGAGACTTTGGATCGTCGTCGTCGTCTAGTGAAAGTTCGCGATGAATGGGGCAAAGCAAAAGAAAGAAACACTGATGAGAACGCAACGCAACGCAATGACCCAAACAAAAACCAATTTGGTCTTTCCGCGTTAAATGTTTTTTCTTCTTTTTCTCCTTCTTCTCCTTTTTGACTTTTCAACATCATCATATCTTCTTGTGAGAGAGAGAGAGAGAGAGATGGACAAATTTTTCTTCCATTTTTGTTTTAAATATAAATCTGGATATTTTTCTACTGGTTTCTAGATTTTGACCAAATCAAATAATAAAATATGTCATCCAAATCAGTTCACTCAATGATTCGTATGCTGTTGTTGTTTAACTTGTTACAGCCAGGAATTCCAAAAAGAAAAAAAATGAACTATTATATGAGTATATGTAATCCAAAAACAATCAATGGGAAGTTGTGAGGTTTGGGTTTCTTGGTATAGATTGTGACAAATACCAATGTATTTAAGGAAATAAGAATATAGTATCATTGTATTATTATATGTTCATAATACCGTTGATCCAATTATAATTTTGTTTCAGAAAAGTGAAGTTTTTGTTCTGTTAACAATGTTTCAAGTTTCAAGTTTCAACTGATAAATTTAAAAGGTGTCTTGAGAAAAAGATGTTTCGACTTCATATCTTCATTTCCCTTCGGCTGGTGGTTTTAGTGCCGGCTCTGGATAAAAATTGATAAAGCATGTTCTTTTCAGTTTTCATATCTCTATTAATTTAATCGGCCGATTTTTGTGTTAGAGTTAGAGGTTCATTGATCATGGTGTTAAAAGCGACAAAAATACAAATTCTAAAAAGAAAGAAATGTGAGTTTGCATAGCATATCATCATTTTTTTTTTCTTTTGTTAGAGATGGACAAAAAAAATTCAGTTTGTTTATAAGCTTTTGTTAACTCCTTTGAACAAATTTAAAAATATGTAATGGTTCAGAGCTAAACAGTTGTGGATGTCATTTCTTACAAGACCATTTATCGGCTCTGTCGGCTTTTTCTGAATAACAGCCGCTCTACAGAAATAGTAGAACAGAGGAATCCTAGAACAATTCCAACGACAAATGCTGCCACGGTAAATCCACCTAGTGCCGCTAAAATAACAACTTTACCCCGAGAGTTGGTAGAAGTCGTCTTACAATCATCCAGAGGCTTACCGCACAGATTCAAGTTATTAGCAAAACTCTCAGAGTTAATGCTGGTGCTGTTGAACTTTGGGATAGGACCTTCAAGACGATTGTCAGCCACAAAGAACGTTTTGAGCCGTCCGAGTAGCACTAACTGAGGAGGAAGCCGACCAGTGAACTGGTTATGCTGAAGCATAAGAAAGTTCAAAAAGGAAATGTTTGAGATACTAACAGGGATTTCACCAGAGAAACCATTGTAAGAGAGGTCCAAAGTAGTAACATGGTGAGTCACATCTGTAAGGTTTGATGGCAAAGGTCCAGAAAAGTTGTTTCTAGAAAGATCTAAACCTACCAAATCAGCACATAGATTAATCCCCTGAGGAAACACTCCTCTGAGACCATAACCATAGAGCTTAATACTCAAAACCCTATTCTCATCATCGTGCCAACAAGTCACACCACTGAACTTGCAGATGAAACCTTGTGCAGTCTGGTTCCCAAAATCCCAACTTGACAAATACCCATTTGGATCCTCAACTTGAGATTTAAAGGTCTTCAAGCAATCAATGTTGGCCTGATTTGCATCGGCCAAGCTAGACAGTAGAAGCAGCAAACAGAGACTATTCCCAAAGAAAATTGCAAAAACTATACACACCATCATATATCCTGGAACCAAACAATCACAAATTCAGAAATTGTAAATAGCAACAATGCAACTGGAGATTCTTCAAATTAACAAAAAAAAAAAAAAAAAAAAAAAANAAAAAAAAATGAGTTGACTTAAAGCTGATGATAACAACTCACAAAATATTGCGGGAAATTTGTAAGGAACTCAAAAATGAAAATCAGAAATACAAAGAGGAGAGGTTTGGTCTTAGTCGCCGTGGTGATCTTGTGCATGTGTGTTGAGCAAACCTGTTGTGAGTGTTAATGAATGATGAAAGGACTTTGAATAATATAAACGAAAACCTGTTGTTGAGCAAGTCTACAGACTTGGATGGTCCCTTGCCTTGTGGAAAAATCAAACAAAAGTTCGTAAAGAATGGGCCGGGGAAAAGAAGAAAAAAACACTGAACAACGTAAAGACTCAAACCAAATTGGTCTTTTGCGTGTTTAACGTTTCTTTCTTCTATTATTCATGATCAAATTTGTCTATCATCAGTTTTTAAGAGATGGACAAATTATTTTCCATTTGATATTTCGCTTTTTGATTTCTTTAATTCATTTGGTGTTTATGATGGTTTGGACAAAATCAAATACTAAAATATGACGATATCCATAAGAAATAAGGCAATTCACTAATACTGTATAAGATTTCAAGAAAATGAATAGACGTAACCCAAAATAATGAATGAGAGAAGCTGTAATTTACCAACGCATAGTAATTTTATTATTTTATAAAATCTTGCCCCTAATGACTCGCGTTAATTCATGGGGTAAATAAATACTATAATCTCCAAAAGAAGCGTCACTTGTCCGAATTCAAATATATCCAAAATGATGTGACAGGTTCTAATCGAATTCAACAACTGTAATTGCAATCACACGCAACAGTATATATGAGATCGTATCCACAAAGACTATGCTAGCACGTACACTTCGAAATTTTGTATGATTTAATTAACATCAAGTTAGAAGGACAAACGAAATAAGAAATCTATATATAATAGCAAACCCACTTTTTTGTGTCAATTTTTAATCCAACGGATGAGATTAGTTCTAGTTTTAATCCAACGGTTTAAAATTATTAATCGTGTCTTTTCGTCGTACCCCCATCTTTCAAAAATCACATCTCTTAGTCTTTGCATCTCTTTGTTGTACCTCCTGGTTTCAAAAATCACATCCATTAATTTTTACACCTTTTAAATCNACCACGCCAAAAGAAGCATCACTTGTCCGAATTCAAATATTTCCAAAATGATGCGACAGGTTCTAATCCAATTCAACAACTGCAATCGCGACCACACGCAACAGTATATGTGAGATCGTATCCACAAAGACTATGCTAGCATACACTTGGAAATTTTTGTATGATTTAATTTACATCATGTTAGAACTACCAAAATAAGAAATGATTAAAATAACAAACGAAATCTGAAAACTGATGTAGCAATGCATCAAAATATTCACAGAGTTCAATTAATATATATATATATATGAATGAAAGAAACAAACAAATTGTAAGAAATTGAATAATAAACATCTAAACTCATAACACAAATTAACAGTTGATCTAAATGGTTATACCAACTAGTATGTTTTATTACCTAATAGACTAAACTTGTAGTGATATGATCACGAGACCATCCAAAAAAATCTTTGAGCCTTGTTCAACACGAACGAAGTTGAAGATTAATTCTTCCAGGCAAACAACCATTTGGGATACATTTTTACCTCATCTAGAGCATATTTCAAACTGGAATCAGTCTAATCAGAGTTCGCATGGAGGAGTTATTCATTTTACAAATCAGGTGAACTCATGGCTATGCGACTTAGACCTACAAGCATTCAAAGGAGGATTCCGACCAAGACAAAAGGATTCGAGCTATGAACCAAACTGTTCTGAAAATCTTGATCCATCCTAGAACCACTGAGAATTGGAAGCACGTTAAAATCAGTTCATACTTAAAAGATATGGATATTTCAAGTCAGTGGATCTTTTCCAGTCCCACTTTCGCGTCTGATCCAAAGATCGTGTTACACAGACCAACTCAACAACAATTTCGACATGAAACCACTTTGAGGATGTCAATGGATCTCTTATGTTTCCAAGAAGCTGGAGAACATAAGATTTGGCATAGGAAATAAAAGGTTACGCCCATTTTTCAAAGGAGGTTTATCTGGTTCTTCACTTGAAGAGTTTTAAGTCCAATTGGTTTAAGAGCTTCCATAATTATGTATAGCAACCATAAGTTGTTTCTACTAAACCCACAGGTTAAGAAATGATACAGTCCATGTTGTTTCTCATCAGCAAACTGGATCAAGGAGTTAAAGATATAAAAGATCAAGGAGACACTTAATGGGCTAATTCAAGAGCCAAAAAAGCCCAAAATAATCACTTTATTTTGTGGTCAAAGAGGAGTGACGAAAATTGAGTTCAAGAGTGATTCTCTTCACCTTTGGAAGGGAAACACTAAGAATTGGGTCTTCATTCAACTACTATCTTTATTGTCTTCTAGTTTCAAGAATAATTAATAATTTGGCTTTGTTACCAAGTTTCTTTTCCTATATAAACTCATGTAAGAGCAATGAAGTAATCAACCAACTTTTTATCAAAAACCTTTTCTTTTTGAGAGTGATTTTCTTATGTTCTTTGTGAACAAAACTGATTCCTTGGTGTAATTCTAACAATCAAAACCAACTGTTTGATGTGATTCCAACAGTCAAACCCTGATCTCCTTGGTGCGAGGCTGAGAGATCCGATCTTTTTGGTGCGAGGCTGACAGATCAAACTGGTATATCAAGAGTCTTTCCACAACTTTTGTGCGACCATTCGTTCCACCATCCTTATTCTTGAGGCTTCATTGTCTTTAGATACAAGGTGTCACTATCTACCAACTCGAAGGTGCTGATTCCTTGGGAGAATCATATCATGTAGTTTGTTATCAACATATAGTAAACTGATCAAATTTCGATTGTTCATTAAACCCTTGAACGTATGGACCTATAAAATATTAGTTAAGACAATTTAGCTAACTTGTAGAAAGTAAATGTTTTTAAGATCATATAACAAGATAATATGGTCAAGCAATCATTATTTGGAAAAATGTCATTTAATACATGAACTTTCAAATTTAGGCCAAAAAGCTATAAATTTAGTGGGAAGTCATTTAATACATCAAGTTTTGTTAATTATCCGTTTAAAACATTAAAAATCATTGACCAAACCAAAATAAACATATATCATTAAATAAGATAACTGAACAACTAACGGTCGTTACGCTACTGTTTACAAACAAAACAACATGTCGACAGAGTAACAACATTAGTTACTCAATTATCTTGTTTAATGATATATACTTTGGCTTGGTCAACAATATTTTATATTTTAAACGGCTAGTTTACAGAATTTGATGTATTAAATAGCTTTCCACAAAATTCATGATTTTTTGTCTAATTTTGAAAGTTCATGTATATATTAAAAGACATTTTTCCCAATCATCATTAATAAACGAAACCTATTTGTGTGATGCTTTTATGAGGTAAACACAAACATTATGTTTGTTTTTTTTTTTTTTAGCGATGGTTCCACTTTTGGTGAAAAGGTCTCATTCAAACTGAAAGATATGAGAATATGAGTGATTTATAACTTGTACCTACACATCTTGAATAAATGAAAAAAAAAAAAAAAACCTTTTTGTATAGTGATTTGAGTCTTCTCTTTATGACTCAAACAGAGTGAAGTTAGGTTTATAGCATTGCCTCGAGCATGAAGCCACATAAGTTAAAGATTGAGTGTGTGTTTGGTAAGGGAAGTTTTTAGGAATTTAAAAGGGTTGGTACCAAAAATAAAAACATAGAGAGGGTGAAGATGCCAATTAATGAGAAAGAGAAAAAAATAAAGGAGGAAAGAGTAAATTACAAGGAATTCAAGTTCCCCGNTGAAAGGACTTTGAATAATATAAACGAAAAGAGTCGTCTGGTGTGTAGACTTGGATGGTCACTTGCCTTGTGGAAGAATCAAACAAAAGCTCGTAAAGAATGGGGCAAAGAAGAAAAAAATACACACTGATGATGAGTGATGAGAACAACGTAAAGACTCAAACCAAATTGGTCTTTTGCGCGTTAAACCAAATTGATCAACATCAAAATATCATCAGGTTTTAAGAGATGGACAAATTATTTTCCATTTGATATTTCGCTTTTTGATTTCTTTAATTCACTTGGTATTTTTCATGGTTTGGACTTTGGACCAAATCAAATACCAAAAGAAATATGACGACATCCATAAGAAATAAGGCAATTCAATAATATAAAGATTTCAAGAAAATGAATAGATGTAACCCAAATAATGAATGGAAAGCTGTAAGATTTCTTTTCTTGGTATGGTTTTTGACAATACCACCAATGCATAGTAGTAATTTTATTATTTTATAAAATCTTGCCCCTAATCACTCGTGTTAATCATGGGGTAAATAAATATTATAACCACGCCAAAAGAAGCATCACTTGTCCGAATTCAAATATTTCCAAAATGATGCGACAGGTTCTAATCCAATTCAACAACTGCAATCGCGACCACACGCAACAGTATATGTGAGATCGTATCCACAAAGACTATGCTAGCATACACTTGGAAATTTTTGTATGATTTAATTTACATCATGTTAGAACTACCAAAATAAGAAATGATTAAAATAACAAACGAAATCTGAAAACTGATGTAGCAATGCATCAAAATATTCACAGAGTTCAATTAATATATATATATATATGAATGAAAGAAACAAACAAATTGTAAGAAATTGAATAATAAACATCTAAACTCATAACACAAATTAACAGTTGATCTAAATGGTTATACCAACTAGTATGTTTTATTACCTAATAGACTAAACTTGTAGTGATATGATCACGAGACCATCCAAAAAAATCTTTGAGCCTTGTTCAACACGAACGAAGTTGAAGATTAATTCTTCCAGGCAAACAACCATTTGGGATACATTTTTACCTCATCTAGAGCATATTTCAAACTGGAATCAGTCTAATCAGAGTTCGCATGGAGGAGTTATTCATTTTACAAATCAGGTGAACTCATGGCTATGCGACTTAGACCTACAAGCATTCAAAGGAGGATTCCGACCAAGACAAAAGGATTCGAGCTATGAACCAAACTGTTCTGAAAATCTTGATCCATCCTAGAACCACTGAGAATTGGAAGCACGTTAAAATCAGTTCATACTTAAAAGATATGGATATTTCAAGTCAGTGGATCTTTTCCAGTCCCACTTTCGCGTCTGATCCAAAGATCGTGTTACACAGACCAACTCAACAACAATTTCGACATGAAACCACTTTGAGGATGTCAATGGATCTCTTATGTTTCCAAGAAGCTGGAGAACATAAGATTTGGCATAGGAAATAAAAGGTTACGCCCATTTTTCAAAGGAGGTTTATCTGGTTCTTCACTTGAAGAGTTTTAAGTCCAATTGGTTTAAGAGCTTCCATAATTATGTATAGCAACCATAAGTTGTTTCTACTAAACCCACAGGTTAAGAAATGATACAGTCCATGTTGTTTCTCATCAGCAAACTGGATCAAGGAGTTAAAGATATAAAAGATCAAGGAGACACTTAATGGGCTAATTCAAGAGCCAAAAAAGCCCAAAATAATCACTTTATTTTGTGGTCAAAGAGGAGTGACGAAAATTGAGTTCAAGAGTGATTCTCTTCACCTTTGGAAGGGAAACACTAAGAATTGGGTCTTCATTCAACTACTATCTTTATTGTCTTCTAGTTTCAAGAATAATTAATAATTTGGCTTTGTTACCAAGTTTCTTTTCCTATATAAACTCATGTAAGAGCAATGAAGTAATCAACCAACTTTTTATCAAAAACCTTTTCTTTTTGAGAGTGATTTTCTTATGTTCTTTGTGAACAAAACTGATTCCTTGGTGTAATTCTAACAATCAAAACCAACTGTTTGATGTGATTCCAACAGTCAAACCCTGATCTCCTTGGTGCGAGGCTGAGAGATCCGATCTTTTTGGTGCGAGGCTGACAGATCAAACTGGTATATCAAGAGTCTTTCCACAACTTTTGTGCGACCATTCGTTCCACCATCCTTATTCTTGAGGCTTCATTGTCTTTAGATACAAGGTGTCACTATCTACCAACTCGAAGGTGCTGATTCCTTGGGAGAATCATATCATGTAGTTTGTTATCAACATATAGTAAACTGATCAAATTTCGATTGTTCATTAAACCCTTGAACGTATGGACCTATAAAATATTAGTTAAGACAATTTAGCTAACTTGTAGAAAGTAAATGTTTTTAAGATCATATAACAAGATAATATGGTCAAGCAATCATTATTTGGAAAAATGTCATTTAATACATGAACTTTCAAATTTAGGCCAAAAAGCTATAAATTTAGTGGGAAGTCATTTAATACATCAAGTTTTGTTAATTATCCGTTTAAAACATTAAAAATCATTGACCAAACCAAAATAAACATATATCATTAAATAAGATAACTGAACAACTAACGGTCGTTACGCTACTGTTTACAAACAAAACAACATGTCGACAGAGTAACAACATTAGTTACTCAATTATCTTGTTTAATGATATATACTTTGGCTTGGTCAACAATATTTTATATTTTAAACGGCTAGTTTACAGAATTTGATGTATTAAATAGCTTTCCACAAAATTCATGATTTTTTGTCTAATTTTGAAAGTTCATGTATATATTAAAAGACATTTTTCCCAATCATCATTAATAAACGAAACCTATTTGTGTGATGCTTTTATGAGGTAAACACAAACATTATGTTTGTTTTTTTTTTTTTTAGCGATGGTTCCACTTTTGGTGAAAAGGTCTCATTCAAACTGAAAGATATGAGAATATGAGTGATTTATAACTTGTACCTACACATCTTGAATAAATGAAAAAAAAAAAAAAAACCTTTTTGTATAGTGATTTGAGTCTTCTCTTTATGACTCAAACAGAGTGAAGTTAGGTTTATAGCATTGCCTCGAGCATGAAGCCACATAAGTTAAAGATTGAGTGTGTGTTTGGTAAGGGAAGTTTTTAGGAATTTAAAAGGGTTGGTACCAAAAATAAAAACATAGAGAGGGTGAAGATGCCAATTAATGAGAAAGAGAAAAAAATAAAGGAGGAAAGAGTAAATTACAAGGAATTCAAGTTCCCCGGCAGCTTCAGACAAACTCACGTGACACACAACTTTAAAAGGATTTGACTAGAACCACTCCGGTCACCTAGGGATGATGGTGAAGGACGACGAGCCACCACACCACACGGTCCACACCAGACCAACGTACTCACGTGCCTGCCTAGAGAGTTAAGTAAAATTGGGTGTGCTTAATAAAAGTGTCTGTTATAACTCTTACTTTGCTTTATTTTTGTTGTTTGGCCTCTCTTCCACTTTCCTCTTTTCTTTTTAGGGATTTCACTTTCCCCTTCTTTCTCTCTCTCTCTCTCTGCCTAACCTCGATTTCTCTCTCGATCGCTCTTCAACATGGATCTACGATCTTCCGGTGCTTCTTGAATTTTTCTGATCTCTTTTTTTTTTTAGGGGCTTTACTTCGGTTTGATTTCTTCCGGGTAACGTTGTTTTTTTGTTTTTGTTCTTCTTTCTATTGAAGTGTATTCTTTATGTTGTGCTTCTCGAGTTCGTGTTCACTGTAGCTAGGGTTTGCTGATTTCTCCATTAATAACGAAAGTTTTCTTCTAGGATTTTGAATTTTGCTCTTGAAGCTTGTTTGTGTTATGGATTGAGTAGTAATTTCACGGAATCAGTGAATCAGCTTGCCTTTTGTAAAAACTCTCATTTTGTTTATCTGTTTGCTCTCTGATGAAATTCGTATTGTTTCAGCTTAGTTTTTATTTTTGTATTAGTTCGTCGGATTAGTTCTTGAAGATGAGTTTGTTTCTCTGTGGGTATCTCTAGGAATATGATTTTTTTTTCTTGAATCGGTTGAATTTTGTGGGGGTTTCAAGTTCATTTCTCTTTTACTTGCTTGTAGGCTATTTACTTACTTAGTCATCCACTATGAGTTTTGTTTACAGAGCTGTTTTGGTTTTTTATCTTGAACGAGTTAAGATGTTATTGGACTCCTGAATCAGTGATAGTTTTGACTGATCATTGTATCTCTGTTCTTGATGATTTATTTTTGTAGTTGTTTGTGTCGTTCGGGATTTTGGATATCTTGGAGCTTTACTTGCAGCTTAGACATTGGACTTATTTGAATTGGTAACTTTTTTTTGTGTTTGAAGATTTATTGCTCCCTCTTTCTCTGTGGATATCTTATTCTTCAATAAGATATGTAGTTCTGACATGAGTGATTTATTATTCAAGACTTTTTAATTTGTACTTAAATTACCTTTTTCTCTTTAGCTCTTTTGTGATGGAGGATACTCGGTCAGTTGCTTCGCTAATGGACTCTACATCGTCCAAGATTCAGCAGCTTCAGAAGGCGTTTGCTGAACTTGAAAGTCAGCGTGCTGTAACACTTAATCTGAAGTGGAAGGAACTCGAGGAGCATTTTCATGGGCTTGAGAGGTCCTTGAAGAGGCGGTTTCATGAGCTTGAAGATCAAGAAAAAGAGTATGAAACCAAAACTAGGAAAGCCCAAGAACTGTTGGAAAAAAAGAAGGCAGCTGTTGAGGCTAAGGAGAAGGCTTCGCTAGAAAGGCTTCAGAAGAAGAGAGACGCAGCTATGTTTACTATAAACAGTGCTTTGGATAAGTACAGCAATGCTCCCATCAGTAAACCTTCTATTGGTGAACGTTGGCCACAAAATGGTGTAAGGGATTCACCCAATGCATTTGCTGCTGATAGTAGTATTGCCGATGATAATCCGGATGGTACTGTGCAAGATGTTCAGATCTCACCTGTGATGGGAAATTTTGAGGTGAAGGCTTATCCACAGTTACTGAAATTGTGCGGGGATATGGACTCAACAGGGCTCCATAAGTTTGTATCAGATAACCGCAAGAACCTTGCATCACTAAAGGAGGAGATTCCTATTGCATTCAGAGCTGCAGCAAACCCAGCCAGCTTAGTGTTGGACTCTTTGGAAGGGTTTTACCCAATGGAGGCGCCAACTGCTGATGGAAAGAAAGACGCTAACCTCCTGGGCATGCGCAGGACCTGTATCATGTTGATGGAGTGCCTTAGTATACTGTTGTCTGGTTTGGGCCTCAACTCCCTTTCTACTGTTCTCTCAGAAAGTGTTAAGCAGAGAGCAAAAACTATTGCAGAAGGATGGAATCCACTGCTCGAAACTCTTGACATGGATGCTTGCAATGGTAATTCTTTAGAGGCTCATGCATTCCTGCAACTGCTAGCCACTTTTGCTATTGTTTCCGACTTTAAAGAGGATGAACTCTTGAAGCTGATCCCCATGGTTTCACGTCGCCGTCAGGCAGCTGAGCTGTGCCGTTCTCTTGGACTTTCAGAAAAAATGCCTGGTTTGTTCTCTAAAATTTTGGATATGGCTGATTATCTTACAAGTTATGACATTTCGATGGGAAATTTGGTGTTTTGTATTCATGTGAGTATTTGAGTTAGGTCTCTGGTCAAGGACCTAAACACGACGTGGATTATGTTTTTACAATTTTAGTAATATTCAGATTCTCTACCTTCAGCATGGATCTTAATCTTTGATGTGCTGTTCCTTTCATTCCAGGTGTAATTGAAGTTCTCATGAACAGTGGAAAACAGATTGATGCGGTTAACTTGGCATTTGCGTTTCAACTCACAGAACAGTTCCCTCCTGTTGCATTACTGAAATCTTACTTGACTGAGGCCAGGAGATCCTCCTCCCAAGGCAGACCTGGCAATGCATCTCCTGCTGTTCAGGCAAGTATTTCCTGACTTAATAACTTGAATTATATATCAATTGTAAGAGGAAATTAAGAGCTTTGTTGTTAATAGACGTTGCCTAGAACGATTGGTCTGATCTTTATTGAACTATTGTTACCTTTTCTTGAGCATCTGGCTCTTAGTAAATTTCACCTCACTGGAAAATCTATGAGCTCTGTTCATCAGTTAGCTGTCATCATCTCTTTACTTCAGACTAATAAAAATCCGTATAACTCAAAACCGATGCATTCATTATCAGTTATTTTAGGTGTATAAGATATCATAGTACTTGCTGATGCTACATTCAGCCTCAGATTTTCGTACATAATTTTATATTTGTGTACCAAAAGCAGGATGAGTTCAATGAGCGGGAGCTCACGGGGGTTAAAGCTGTGATAAAGTGTATTGAAGAGCATAACCTGGAAGAGCAGTACCCAATTGAGCCACTTCAGAAACGGATTCTCCAGCTCGAGAAGGCCAAAGCAGAGAAAAAGAGAGCAACAGAACCCACAAAGCCTCAGCCAAAACGACCACGTGGTGCTCAACCCCGAGTCAGTGACAACAAGAACAATAACAACAACAAGACAGGATATGGTAGAGTCATCCCTGAAAGGTACCCACAGTATGTGTATGACAACAGACCGTTCCTTAGCGGTCCAATCATGGCAGCACAGGCACCGCCACCGCCTGCTCCTCAGACTTACACTTTCAGTCCCGCTCCTGCTCACGGGAACTTCTACGGGAACTGCTACCAGTACCAGGCTCCTCCTCCTTACTTTCACTAGTGATCAAAAGAAGGTGATGGTGAAATGTGACTGTGACTCCCCTTTGGTGTTAACTTGTGTGGCAGCTCTTTTTTAACTCCTCTCTCCTTAGTTGTTTCCCTTTGATGTTGTTGTGTACGGATGATTTTAGTATTTTTAAGGATCAACCCTACCCAAAACAAAAAAAAACAAAAACACTCTTGAATTTTCTATTAATTATCTTTAATGTTGTATTGTTTTTCTCTCTTTCCACCAGAAAAATACATAATCCATCAAGAGGTGATTAGTACTAATTAAACCGGCTCGGTATGATGCCAAATATGGACGCAAACCGACCTTAAACCAACAACACTAAACCCATTCTCTCGAAATATCTCTTCAATTTTCAATTTTGAAAATATCTTTCACTCCTTCGAAAGTCCCAATTCTCTCGCTCTCTGATATCTCCCGCCAACAATCGAAATGCGAATCGCCGAAATCACCACGCCGGACCTCCGTCTGCATCATCGGGAAACCGAGTCGCGCACTCAACATCCTCTCCTCTCCGAGATCGAGCTCTTGATCCAACAATCTGAAGCCATTTCCAAAAATCAGCCGCTTCCTCAATCTCTCCCTATTTCTCTCAGACAATCCCTAACTCGGCTGAGCCAACTCGCTCCTTTTCCGGATAACTCCTTCAACCTCACCATATGGAAGCTCAGCTTTCGTCTCTGGAACGCTTGTGTTGACCTCTCTAACGCCGCCTCTCTCCAGTCCTCATCTACCTCCGCCGAGAGCATCGCGAATCTCAGACATGTCGCCGCCGATATGCTATTTCTCGCTAAGGATGTCAACGGAGTCCCATATCCGACGATTAAGTCCTCTATCCTCTACTATCGGACTGGTCTAGTGTGGCACAGTCTCAAAAAGTTCGATCTCGCCTCCGATTGCTTCGAGAGAGCCACCGAAATCGTTTCCAAAATTGATATCGCGAAAATTTCCGATGCCGGTGAAAAGAAACTGTTTCTGGATCTAAACCTAGCGCGATCTCAAACTGCTTGGGAAATTTCTGATCGGAATTTAGCTGTAACGTTGCTTAATCGAGCGAAGAATCTGTTGTTTGGCTCACCGGAGCATTACAAATTGCTCTCAAATCAATTCCTCGCGTTTGGTAAAAGCTCCTTGGCCAGAGATGACGACGATTGCGGTCTAAACGATGCTCTCAGGCTCATGAATGAGGCGTTGGATCTTTGTGAGAAGGGGCTGGGTACAGCAAAAACTCGGGAAGACACCATGGAGTTCACTTCCATGAGAATTAAAACTCTCCGTTTCATCTCAGCAGTGCACTTGCAAAAGGGAGAGTTCGAGAGTGTGATTAAATGTGTGAAAGTTCTCAGGAATGGAGGAAATGGTAGTGATGTAGCTGATCAACATGCTTCCTTACCTGTGTTGGCTATGAAAGCTTGGTTAGGGCTTGGGAGGCATAGTGAAGCAGAGAAGGAGCTGAGAGGTATGGTGGGAAACAAAGACATTCCAGAGGCAGTGTGGGTATCTGCTGTGGAAGCATATTTCGAGGTTGTGGGGACTGCTGGAGCAGAAACTGCGAAGGGTGTGTTCTTAGGTCTGTTGGGAAGGTGTCATGTTAGTGCAAAGGCAGCGCTTAGAGTGGCCCATCGGGTGCTTGGTGAGAGTAGAGGAGGTGATAATGGTTCGAGAATTAGGGCGAATGTTGTGGCTCAGCTGGTATCAGACGAGAGAGTTGTTGCTCTCTTTGCTGGTGAAGCAGTGACCAAGGAGAGGAAGGCAATACATTCTGTTCTCTGGAACAGGTATGTTTTTGCCGTTCATGTAACTGTCATCTCCTTTGGTTACATTGGTGTGTCTAAGTTATTGCTTATTTAGTCAACTGAGTGATTCAACTTGGCCACAGCAATTGATTGGTTCCTGTTGTTTTATTTTCCTAAAGTGTCCTGGGAATCTAATATGGGTTTCTCTTGCTGTTTACAGTGCTTCAGATCATTTCCGTGCTAAAGATTATGAGACAAGTGCAGAGATGTATGAGAAATCAATGCTCTATATCCCACATGATATAGAAAATAGAGTTTTCAGAGCCAAAGGCTTCAGGGTTTTGTGTCTTTGCTACCTCGGGCTCTCTCAGCTAGATCGAGCTCTTGAATACATAGAAGAAGCTGAAAAGGTACACATTTATCTATGGAATTTCTATTTCCAACTGTTCTCCTAGTTGGATCTTTCACTCAGAATTGCTAACTAGTTTTCTGTCTCTGCAGCTTGAGCCTAATATTGCTTGCTCTTTTCTTAAGGTAAACTGTCGTTTTCCCCACAGTACGCTTTAATTCAACATATGGCCTTCAGCTACCTAGCAATTTGAGATTGTTTGGAATAAATCCTATTAAGCAACATCTCTTTGCTTCTGATTCTTGCAGTTCAAGATCTACTTGCAACAGAAGGATCACAGTTGTGCCATCGGTCAGATCAATGCAATGACGTCCTGCCTTGATTTTTCTTCAGATTATCTGTCCCTTTCAGCGCATGAAGCTATTTCTTGCCAAGCGCTTCCAGTTGCAATTGCATCTCTTTCGAAGTTTCTCAGTTTCCATATCTCAGGAAAGACCATGCCTACCACAGAGGTCGTGGTCTTCCGTACCTTAGTCACTATACTGACTCAGGACATTGGCAGTGAAACACAAGCGCTTGAATTTATGTTGCAAGCTCAGAGCAGGTCAGCGAAGATTGGGGCAGAATGTTTCTTTGGATCAGGAGAGACTGGAAAACGAGAACAGAATTGGTTTGCTGTGAATTGCTGGAATCTTGGGTCAAGATGTGGGAGTGCAAAGAAATATGAGCTCTGTGGTGAATTCATGAGGCTGGCATCGGAGTTTTACGGCTGTTTGAATACTGATGAGTCAGGAGAAAACAAAATGATGATTTGCCGGTCTATAATATTAAGTGTTACTGCTATGATTGCTTTAGAAAAGCAAAACAAGAGCGCACTGACTGAAACCGAAGTGAAACTCGCTGGAGAATTGCTCGTGAGAGCTGGAAAGGTCTCTTACTCGCCTCTTTGTTAATATTAGTACCATTACTTGCTGAGATTTACCTTCCAGTGCACTAATGTATGGTTAGATATATGCAGATTATGTCTTCTTCGCTCTCAGATGGTAAAGATTGTATAATGGAGCCAGAATTCATCTTCATGTACACCTTAGTTGCATATGACATACACGGAAGGCTCGACAATTCTGCATTCCAGCTACTTGTAGTAAAGACGTTTGCTGGTTCCAAGTCTTGCAACTATAACTATCTTCTCCAACTAGGAATTTTCGCCTCTCAAAGTCCACGGTCCAACCCGGACGTGTCAACGTTTGCTTTTAACGAATGCCTATCCGCTCTGATCGCATCTGCTTCACCAGATTACCCAACCATAGCTCTCATAATCAGGAAGCTGATCTCCATATCCAGCGTCCACAAAGGTGATACAGAGGATGAAGAAGCGATCCAAAAGATGTACAAACAAGCATACAGAATCATGGTTGGTTTAAAAGAAGGGGAATACCCGACTGAGGAAGGGAAATGGCTCGCAATGACAGCTTGGAACCGAGCAGCATTGCCCGTGAGGCTAGGACAGTTTGAGACCGCTAAAAAATGGCTGAGCATCGGTTTGGAAATTGCTGAGAAGGTTACAGGTATGGATACTTATGAAGCTTGTATGCAGGATTACTTGGCTGGTTTTCAGACCAAAGTTCCTACTGCATAGTGTCAGTCACTGTAACTGTTTACATAGTTTAACTGTCATAAATCGATATATAGAATACACCAAATCCACTAGAAAAAGACTTCTTGAAACATGTATTACACCTATTCTTCTAATCGGGGTTAGAATATCCCAAACATCCATCTAAGTTTGAATAGGTTGTCTCCTAGCATCTAGCAAACATAATAATCTCCTTTAAGATCATAACATTCATCTCTCATGGGAGAGTTATGCAAATCTAGCTAAGAACAAATTCATTTGACCGTAGATTTTATGATAGAAAGAGTTTGGTGGTCGTGTATAGTTACTATTAATTCACTTAGTTTTAGGTGGAGGCCTATAAAACTTAAAGATTACAGACGAAGTTGACTGACTTTTTCTCATATGAGATCGTTTACTTTTGAGATGAGACGACCCTCACCATTTTCTTCTACTTCTAGATATCTTTGACCATCTAATATATGTAATCCTCACACTAAGTACTTGTTGAATAGTTCTGTCGGCACAGGATTAAGGATAATACTATCCAAAAGCTATGGGGTTGATTTTTTTTTTTTTTTTTTCTGCTAAAACTTGGTCAGTCGATAAATTATGTCCAATAGATTCTTCATTTTCATATATTCCTCTTTCTTACTTTCGTCACTAAACATTATACATTATAGTCGGATTTATCCTAAAATAATGACTTAAGATACGAAAGAGTACAAAACTTTAGTACTACGAAATTTCTCTTTTTATTTTTTTAATTGTAATCCGTTGACTATTGTCATCCTCCAACAAATTCGTTAACTTTGAACTTTTCTTCTTCTAACATGCGATTTTTTTATTTATATTTTAATAGAATAGAGAAAATGTAAAACACAGGATGGGACATGGGTTGGCTAAAAGCTTAAAATCAGTTATATAGATTGAAAAAAAAAATTATAATGTGTAAAGCAGAAAACGTGTGGTTTCTTCTTCCTCCTCCTCTGTAGTTGGAAGGTTTAATAATGGAGAGATTTTGTTGTATTAAAAACTCTGTTTTGCTCTCGTTTCTTCTTCTTCTGTTTTTCTTCATTCCCAACTGTTTTACTTGGAATCAAAACGACGATGATGATAAATGGGTTCGGGTCCCCATCGGGTTGGTTTTGGATTTGGGTTCCGTGGAAGGGAAGATAGTGAGAAGCTCTGTTTCCATGGCGCTTTCTGATTTCTACGCTATTCACAATGATTACAAAACAAGAGTCTCTCTCTCAGTCAGAGATTCTCATGGAGAGCCTCTCCTTGGTCTTGCTTCTGGTACATACTCCATTAACCTTCAACCTCTCAACACAAATCACCTTCTCTGTTTCCATTTTTGTTTTTGCGATTATTCATATATACACTCACAATCTTCGTTAATGAAACAGTTGTAGAGTTGCTGGAAACACAAGGAGTGGAAGCTATAATTGGCGGGAACTCGTTGCTAGAAGCAAAGCTTATGGCGGAACTTGGAGAGAAAGCTAGGGTTCCTGTGGTATCGCTTAACTCTCCCATGTCATTGTCATTGAGCAATTACAGTTACTTGATCCAAGTCACACATGATTCTGCCACGGAGGCTAAGGGAATCACAGCTTTCATCGATGGGTTTAATTGGAACAGTGTTGCTGTTGTTTATGAAGATCATGATGATTGGAGAGACAGTATGCAACCCATGGTGGACCATTTCCATGAGAACAACATTCGTATACAGTCCAAGATTGGTTTCACTGTCTCTTCAAGAGAGGATTCTTTGATGGATCGGTTACAGAAGCTGAAGGACTTGGGAACTACTGTCTTTGTTGTTCATTTGTCTGAAGTTATTGCAACTCGTCTTTTCCCATGTGTTGAGAAATTAGGGATGATGGGTGACGGGTTTGCTTGGATTCTAACTGCCAGAAGCATGAGCAGTTTACATGAGTCCGTTGATGATTTCTCAAAGGAGGCAATGGAAGGTGTGGTTGGTTTCAAGTCTTATATACCAATGTCAAAAGAGCTTCACAACTTCACTTTGAGATGGAGGAGATCACTCCCTGTTGAAGAAGTTATTGAGGGTGAGACTACTCGGTTGAGTATCTCTGGCGTATGGGCTCACGATATCGCTTGGGCTCTGGCGAGTGCAGCTGAAGTTACAAGGATGCCAAATATATCATCAACTTTCCTTGAGGCAATCACAGAGAGTAGGATTAAGGGTTTGAGTGGTGATTTCCAATTGAATGATAAGATGTTGTTGTCAGACAAGTTTGAGATTGTGAATATGATAGGATCAGGTGAGAGAAGGATAGGATTCTGGAATTCTAATGGTAGTTTCAGCAATAGAAGACATTTATCTTCTACTCATGACAAGCTGGAGACCATAATTTGGCCGGGTGGGTCGGCTCAAAGTCCAAAAGGTAGTATTCGAAGAGAGAGCGATAGAAAAAAGCTGAGGGTTCTTGTTACATCTAGCAATAGATTCCCAAGACTGATGAAGGTAGATACTGATCCAGTGACACATGAGATAACAAATGTCGAAGGGTTCTGTATAGACGTCTTTCAGGCTTCCATTGCACCTTTCAACTATGAAGTGGAGTACATACGTTGGCGCAATGGAAGTAACTATGACAATCTTGCATATGCACTTCATAGCCAGGTACTAGCCATGGCTCGATTTTACGATTACAAATACTTTTTCATCTATGTAGAGTGTGTGGAAACTGAATCACTTCCATTGAAATTTTGTGTTGCATCCCTTAGAAAGACAAATATGATGCGGCCGTGGGAGACATTACAATCACTTCTAATAGATCGACGTATGTTGATTTTACGTTGCCATTTACTGAAATGGGTCTTGGAATTGTAGCAGCAAAGGAGAGAAGTATGTGGGTGTTCTTTGAACCTCTAACACCGGACCTTTGGATAACAAGTGCAGCTTTCTTTGTCTTGACGGGTATTATAGTTTGGTTGATAGAAAGACCTGAGAACCCTGAGTTCCAAGGATCTTGGCCACAACAAATTGGAGTTGTGCTTTGGTTTGGATTCTCTACCCTTGTTTATGCTCATAGTAAGTTATCACCATTTCACATTTGTATATGCCAATCTTGGTCAGAAAAGATTGAAAGAGATGCTTATTTTTTGCTGCTTACTATGTGTGACAGGGGAGAAGCTAAAACACAACTTGTCAAGATTTGTAGTTACAGTTTGGGTATTTGCAGTGCTCATATTGGTTACAAGTTACACTGCAACATTGACATCAATGATGACGGTGCAACAGATACGATTCAACTCCAATGAAGACTATGTGGGTCACCTCTCGGGTTCCCACATCGCAAATGCGGCCCTCACCAATTCCAGCCTCCGAGCAATGAGATTATTGGGTCTCAATACTTCAGAAGATTATGCACAAGCCTTGTTGAACAAAACTGTCTCATATATTGTCAGCGAGTTGCCATACCTCAAAGTCGTCCTTGGCGAGTATCCTGCACATTTTCTCATGTTGAAGACACAATCTACCACCAATGGTTTTGGCTTTGTATGTGTCATATTCTGCATTATCTGTCTCTTTACTCTTCATCTTCTTGTTACTTGCGGATAATAAATGTTTTGTTTGTTAAACCACGTTTCAGATGTTCCAGAAAGGCTCAGAGATGGTGCATACTGTGTCCCGGGAGATCGCAAAGCTAAGGACAAGCGAGAGGCTAAACGAGATGGAGAGAAGATGGTTTGATAAACAACTTCCATACACAACCGATGATACATCAAATCCTATAACCCTTTATAGATTCCGCGGTTTGTTTATGATCACCGGAGTTTCATTCGCTATTGCCCTTGCAGTACTTCTCATTCTCTGGCTCCAAGAAAGATGGGAAATTCTTGTGAACTCGGCCAATATATTCCTCTCACGACGACTTAGACATTTCATGATTCACTTCACAAGAACTATCCATCCTAGCCCCCTCGATGACCCCATTGGCGAAAATGCGGTTCAAATGGCTCAACGTAACAGACCGTAAGTACTGATTAACATAGAGCAAAAGGTCCATCTACTACAAGTGAAGTGGATGTTCCTGTTCTTTTGCATGACCCTATAGCTTACACAATTGTTGCGATGTGGTACGGGTACGTCTTTGACTCTGACACTAACTCTGACCTTGGAGCCTCTCAGAACAACCTTGCCCATCTTCAATGTTCCATTAGTTCTTGATCCAAACTGGCTTACGTCTGAAAGTATAAATGATTGTGATCAATTTGTAAATTGTAGTGTGACCATTCAGAACCACTTTATGAGTTTTTGGTAGCAAGATATACCTCCCACTGATTAATTTCTGGACAGTGCTTTCAAAATGAGATATCCGCTATAATCCATTTTTAGGTAATATTGAAAGCACTTATTATGCAATGTAAATATATTGAAAGCACTTATGCAATGTAAATTGACATTCACATATATAAAAAAAACATGTTGTGAAACAAATTAAACGTTTAATCCTTAGGGGATTTTCAGTAAGTGTTCCATTTTTAAAATGAGGGTCCCAGGATCACTTGATCCAATATTCTACATCTCTATAACTTTTTGTATTTTATATTATACTAGATTTAAGACCCTTTTTATATAAAATATAATTTATGTGATTGTTATTAAAAGTTTTTTTAAATAAAACATTATGCAATAAAATCATATGCTAAAGATGATGTCTTGAAAAAGACACTTATTTTGTAAGTTTTATATTGTTAATGATTCTAGATAAGTATCCGTGCTATAACACTGGTTAAATTAAATTTCATTTTTTACAAAATTTTGTATATTTTATATTTTAAAATAAAATTTTAATATGTTGTATTAGGTTATATACGTGAAGTTATTTCAACAATGTATATTCTACATCATGATTTGAATGTCATTATAAGACATAATTTTGTAAATTTGAATTTAAATATTCTAATTTTGACATGTTACTCAGTAAATTTTTTTATTCAATAGATATTAATTCTAAAGAATAATATTACTAAAGCTTGAATAATATGATAATTTAACTTATGATATATCTAGAAATAAAACTATTTTTAACTATAATAAATAATATGATAATTTATTTGTTTCACAAAATAGACTCATATATAAAAATGAGAGGTGAAATATAATGATAATTAACAAATTAATATGTTAAGTTAGATATCAAAAAAATTATTTGATGAATAATTTAATAAAGGAAATTAATATGGTAAGTTAGATGATATAATTCTTTAGGCGTCCGCATCCGCCCTGTCTAGGTGCTAGGTGCTATAGAACCGCCTACACGACCGCTTTGACCGCCTAAAATTGTAGTATCATCATTTTAGTGTATTTTTATAATTTTAATTGCACAAAGTTAAAATTTATAAGGTTTATTTCTATAAACTAATTATAAATGTTTAATATGTTATTTAAAATGAATTGAAAAATGTTTTTATCTATTTTTGTTTATTTAATATTTTTATTATTCTTATACATATTTCGTATAATTATGTATATAATATTATATATATACATTAGTTTATAGTGTAAACGCCTAAACCGCCTAAAACCGTCTAGATTCCGAGTAGGCCTTCTAGGCGCTAGGCGTTGGATCACCACAACGCCTAGGGGTTTCTTGAACTTTGGTTCTTAGGATAACGGTGTTTCCTCTTTGGTCTTTTAAACTAGAATTGGTCCGTTGACAAATTTTATCCTCTACAATCCTATTTTTACTATCGTCACCAAACATTATAAATTGAGTCAGATTCTCCTACATTAGTGACCTGAAAAACAAAAGAGTAGCCAACCTCGGTAGCCCACACCAAATTTTTCGTTGACTAATGTCATCCTCTTAACAATCATATAAAAAAGTCATCATCTTAAACTTTGAATTTTTCTTCTTTTGTATGTATACATTACATTTTATGTAAGACAAGACAGAGAAAAAACAAAACACGGCATGTGTTATATAATAATAATAAAGAGTAAAGCAACAAACGTGGGGCTTTCTCTTTTCTCTGTAGATTTTTTTAATGGAGAAATTTTGTATTCAAAAACCAATCTTGCTATCGTTTCTTCTTGTTTTGCTTCTCTTCTTCATCTCCGGCTCTTTCGCTTCAACTCAAAACGACGAGGTTGATGGACGTTTCAGGTCGGGGCATGAACAGGTTCCAGTCCGGGTCGGGTTGGTTTTGGATTTGGGTTCCGTGGAAGGCAAGATAGTGAAAAGCTCTGTTCTCTTGGCGCTTTCCGATTTCTACGCTATTCACAATGGTTACAACACAAGAATCTCTCTTTCATTCAGAAACTCTCATGGAGAGCCTCTTCTTGCTCTTGCTTCTGGTAACACACTTCTTCTCTACATAAAGCCTCTTCTTCTTTGTCTTCATTCACGCTCATACTCTTGGTTTTATTTTAATATTTTGTGAATTAAACAGCTGTAGATCTGCTAAAAATTGAAGGAGTAGAAGCGATAATTGGCGGGAACTCGTTGCTAGAAGCTAAGCTTTTAGGGGAACTTGGAGAGAAAGCTAGGGTTCCTGTGGTTTCACTTAACTCTCCGGTTTCATTGTCATTGAGCAAATACAGTCACTTGATCCAAGCCACACATGATTCTGCCTCTGAGGCAAAGGGGATTACATCTTTTATCAATGGGTTTGATTGGAACAGTGTTGCTCTTGTTTATGAAGATCACGATGATTGGAGAGAGACTATGCAACTTATGGTGGAGCATTTTCATGAGAACAACGTTCGTGTACAGTCCAAGGTTGGTTTTACTGTCTCCTCAAGTGAGGATTTTGTGATGGATAGGTTACAGAAGCTGAAGGACTTGGGAACAACTGTCTTTGCTGTTCACTTGTCTGAAGTTATTGCAACTCATCTCTTCCCATGTGCTGCGAGACTAGGGTTGATGGGTGATGGGTTTGCTTGGATACTCACTGCAAAAAGCATGAACAGTTTCCATGAGTCCATTGATGATTTTGCAGAGGCAATGGAAGGTGTGGTTGGATTCAAATCTTACATCCCAATGACAAAAGAGCTTCAAAATTTCACTATGAGATTGAAAAACTCACTGCCTGTTGAAGAAGCGGACATCACTCGGTTGAGTATCTCAGGCGTATGGGCTCACGATATAGCTTGGGCTCTGGCGAGTGCAGCGGAAGTAACAAGGACGTCAAATGTGTCAGCAACTCTCCTTGAAGCAATCACAGAGACTAGGTTTAAGGGTTTTAGTGGTGACTTTCAATTGAATGATAAGAAGTTGTTGTCAGATAAGTTTGAGATTGTGAATATGATAGGATCAGGTGAGAGAAGGATAGGGTTCTGGAATTCTAACGGTAGTTTTAGCAATAGAAGACATTTATCTTCTACTCATAACAAGCTAGAGACAATAATTTGGCCTGGTGGGTCTGCTCAAACTCCGAACGGGAATAGTCTAAGAGATAGCGATCGTAAAAAGCTGAGGGTGTTGGTTACATCTAGCAATAGATTTCCAAGACTGATGAAAGTGGAGACTGATCCAGTAACCAATGAATTAATTGTTGAAGGGTTCTGTATAGAAGTATTTAGAGCTTCGATTAGTCCTTTCAACTATGAAATAGAGTACATACCTTGGCTTAATGGAAGTAACTACGACAATCTTGCCTATGCACTTCATAGCCAGGTACTAACCATGTCTATGTTTACTATTTTTAAAAATATTTTATTTGGTCAATGTAGAGTGTGTGGAGACATAATCGAGTTCCATGAAAATGTTGTGTTGCATCCCACAGAAAGACAAATATGATGCGGCAGTGGGAGATATTACAATCACTTCGAACAGATCTATGTATGTTGATTTTACGTTGCCATTCACAGAAATGGGTCTTGGTATTGTAGCACCAAAGGAGAGGAGTATGTGGGTGTTCTTACAACCTTTGACACCAGACCTATGGATAACAAGTGCAGCTTTCTTTGTCTTGACCGGCATTATAGTTTGGTTAATAGAAAGATCTGAGAACAAGGAGTTCCAAGGATCTTGGTCAAAACAGATTGGAGTTGCTCTTTGGTTTGGCTTCTCCACTCTTGTGTATGCACACAGTAAGCTAAGCTAGTACCCACTTTTTCACATTTATATAAGCTAATCTTAGTTTCCACATTTTGATGTTTATTATGCGTTATACAGGGGAGAGACTAAAACACAACTTATCAAGATTTGTAGTTACAGTTTGGGTATTTGCAGTGCTCATATTGACTGCAAGTTACACTGCAACGCTTACATCAATGATGACAGTGCAACAGATACGATTTAACTCTAATGAAGACTATGTGGGTCACCTCTCAGGCTCTCTCATAGCAAATGTGGCACTAACCAGTTCCAGCCTCCGAGCGATGAGATCCCTTGGTCTCAATAGTGCTGCAGATTATGCTCAAGCATTGTTAAACAGAACTGTCTCGTTCGTTGTTGATGAGTTGCCATACCTCAAAGTTCTCCTTGGCGAGAATCCGACACTTTTTCTCATGGTCAAGACACAATCTACCACCAACGGTTTCGGCTTTGTATGTATATCCTTCTTCTTCATATTCATAAGCTTCTTTACTCTTTATTTACTTTTGGCTGCTAACGAAAACAAATTTTTGGGTTTGTTAAATCCATGTGTTCAGATGTTTCAAAAGGGCTTTGAGTTGGTGCCTAATGTGTCTCGAGAAATAATAAAGCTAAGGACGAGCGAGAAGCTAAACGAGATGGAGAAAACATGGTTTGATAATCAACTTCCATACACAAGCGATGATACATCAAATCCTATAACCCTTTACCGATTCCGCGGTTTGTTTATGATCACAGGAGTTTCATTCGCTTTCGCTCTTGCTGCACTTGTCGTTCTTTGGCTACGTGACAAAAGGGAAGTTCTTGTGAATTCGGTTAAACTATTCCTCTGGCGACAAATTATCAATTTCAGGATACACTTCACAAGAAGTATCCATCCTAGTCCTCTCGATGACCGCATTGGCGAAAATGCGGTTCAAATGGCTCAACACGTAACAGACAATAATAGGAATTCTGAATTAGGATAGAGCACAAGAAAGGTTAAACCATTACCAATCCTTTACTTGTAAACTCCTTACGTACGAAACACAAAAAAAAAAAAAAGTATAAAATGATGTTAATTAGACCCTTTGTATATATATTTGTGATGTAATCAGATTCAAAAACCATTTTACAATGTTGGTTCGTTACACAAAGAAAGAAATATCATAAGTCCGATGTAAACCAGAATTTATAGACATTAATTACTAACCAAGAAATCTGAAAACCCTAAATCAGAAATTAACCGAGTCTGAAATACCAAAAATACCTGTTGAGTGTATAAATTGGGCTTTTATTGGGCTGGGCTGATATAAATCATTGAGTCCATTAGCCAGACAAACCCTAATCTTCCACCTCTCTAATCTCATACTATATATAAACTCTGTTCTTTCTCTTCAAGAACAACGCCTCTCGCATCTCTCTCTCTCTCTATAGGCTTAAGTTAATCGTTCAAAATTTTGGCAGCTCTCTCTGTTCGTAGATTACTTCTTTGTTCTATTTTTTGTGTAGATGGTTTTTTTGTTTTTTTGGTTTAAAAAAGCAAGTCTCAGCTTCTTTGATTGGGTTAAGGTTATCACAATCCAATCAATTTTATGAAAATCATAACTTGCGAAATAGGAATTTAGTCAGTATCACTCGCCTGGATCTGATAATAAATCATGATTATCTAGGCCCTTAATCTACTGGCACAATCCCTCTTTTCTCTAATTTTATGTGATAATTGTTTTTGAGAAGCAAACGCACTCTGTCCCAAGACCTTTAATTCCATGTTTTGGTGCAATTTCTTCGTTTGCTAGATTGATCTGTATTCCAATTTAACTCAGTCCTCAGGATTTTATTTTCCATGATCCTTACATGGGCACATGGTTGGTTTACAATATCTTGATACATAATCACTCTGTATGAGCTAGTCAGTGTTTTGAATCGATGTATATGACTCAGCTGGACTAATGGTATCTGTTTTGTGGGATATAGGCCCGACCAAAGACGATAGTTGATTCAGATTAAGTTTTAACAGACTACGGTTTTTAAGTTTTTGACCCGACATGACTAAGCTGAGTTTGGTCTTTTCTTGTAATAGGAAGACCAAAAATAAGGAACCAACTAAGCAGTGGGTGGGAGATGATTGAATGCGGATTAAGAAATAACCTTTTGCCTGTAATTTGTAACGTTTAGATTTGTATATGCGATACTGAGATGTGTTAACTGATTTGGCCTTTCTCGCACATGATCGATCTATAAACTAGCTCAAGCTCTGGCCCGCCCTTGTAAATGTTCTAGAAACTTGAATCAAAACTAAGTGATTAAAAATCTTTATGAAGATTGAATCAAGAGGATCCTATCTAAATTGGTCTTAACCTACAGTCTTGTGGACTAATAAGTTAAATATAGGTGATTGAACTGTTTCTTATGAGTCGCACCATAAATTTGATATCATACCAAATTTACAAAAAAAAATTTTTTTTGAACAAACACACTAAATTACAATCTAAACTCAGTATATTACCCTTTTAACTAATAATACAAAGCCATAAAGAAAAAGATGATGCATTAGACTTTGGTGAGGATTTCTTAAAAAACTTAGCTTATGATTGCTCCACTAAAACTGTTGTTTCTGCAAGTTATATAAATTCCTAGTCTTTAAATAACCCTGCTTATGTATATGAATTGGACAATGTGGTTTATATAGGTTGATACTACGTAAGTTGTAACTAAATACTAGTCGTATGCCCATTCCAAGTGCATCTTGTAACTAAATATAATAATCCGAACTACCATGATTGTCAATCGTCAAACAAAAAATGGGAGGACTCAAGGTCTCACGTTCGTGAACCAATAGTTTGGGAGAGATGATTGACACTACAAATGAGATAATATCATACTACCCAAGGCTTTCAAATACAGTTATGTCTTATGAATTATGTTGTATGAAATATTAAAAACCAAAGCACTAACACACTTATGTTATGAACTTGTGATCATCCTTCAATTTCTTTTTAGGTTTCGCTGTAGATGAATTTTAAATCTATTATCAACTTATGAACACACAGAAAAAAATAAATTGCTTATAAATCGGTGGTTATAAATCCTCATCATCGTCTAGTGAAACTCCAAACGCAAAATTATAAACAAACATAGAAAACGAAACGATACAAGACCATGCATAGACAAGAATGCCTGAGACAAACACTACTGCAAAAAACATTTAGACACCACTCCCTTTGAGAGACCATTCAGCAACAACAATGCTTAAGAAGATTCAGTCCCTTAACTGAACTGCGTCTATTTCCTCAGCAACAACGTCCTTCAACCCCAAACGGTGAACTAGCTACCTGTGACGGTTTCCCCAGTACCATGTCCGATACCATTTCCGCTGTTCCTAGAGCCTAAACGATTTCAAGAAACCAGGAATTGTGATCATGTTCTTGAGAAAGGTTTTAGAGCATTAGTATGAATCTTTACTTACCATGGAAAGTCCTCCTCCTTCATGACCAGCTGCCAAGTACAGGTTTTGTAATCCAGGCACGGATCCAATCACTGGCTTCCCATCAGGCACTATCATCAGTTCAAAGACACGTACGTTCAGGTTTTGTGATCATTCCAAACACCGGTTTCAAGTATTTTTGAAGCATTAGAAGCAAGAGACTTACTGTAAGGGCGCAACCCGACTCTCACTTTCCTGTTACGGATGAAATCTTCAAGGGAAATATCTCGTAACTTGGGAAAGAATTCTGCTGCACGCTCCCATATGCAGCGGACGATAAACTCATCAGCTTCAGTGTCAAACCCAACAAATTCACGGCTGCTCCCTGATATTTAGAGATGTATGTATATCATGTGTGACTGGTAAACATTTTTAGCATAAAAAAATAAGAAGAACATGGATATTTTACTGGTTCAGGAGTTCAAGAGGCAAGAGGTGAACACAGACTCATGAAATTGAAATTACCAAGAACAAGGTTTCCTGTTGTATCCATTGTGGCTGTCATGGAGATAGATAGCATTCGTTCATCGACATCCAATCCTGAAGTTGAAGCACTTTGATGATTCGCATAACCAGCCTCCATTATACCATGATTTATATGGAACGAATCAAAGTTCTCTACCACAAGTAGATGCCCCTGCAAAGAAATAAGTTGGATAATTCCAAAGCAGTCTAACTCCAAACAAAAATATACTTGTTTTCTTGTAAACAATACTATTCCCAAGAACTCAGCTTTCCAGAATTTCTAAACCTGTTGATGTCGATAATACATTTTGTGCTGGCAGAGATTTTGATAACGGGGGTAAATGAAAGGGAAGAATGAGCAATAAGACAAGAGTTCAAACCTTTCTTGGCTTCACAGGAACGTCAAGCGAAATGTTGCAGTCTTTAAGCAGTTCATGCATGAGAGATCCACTCCAGCAACCAGCAGCTACTATAGTAGCCTTCTTACCATACAAGTTGCGTTTAGAAGTCTGAACACCTACAACCTCCGTGCTATGCCCATCAGACCTGAATCGAATATACTATTAACACAGCCTCTTAAGGAACCAAAATTAGGATATTGTGACGGCAAACTAGACACAATTATCGTATACAGTTATGAATATTTACGACTCAATTGATCCCTAGATTACAGAAAGCAATTTTATTTCTGTTTCAGAAGAGTTCCAATTCAGCTAAACAAAGATTAGCAACCTTATTAAACCTGTAACAGGTTCGTGATAGAACTCGGCATATCTTCCTTCTGTTGCAAACTCTCTGTTTCCCTGAATAACTCAAAGAAGAAAACTAAGTTAACCACAAAGCAAAGAGTCAGAGGAGACATTCAACTATCCACAAATATCTAGCAACCTTCTCGATATACGCAACCGCACGATGAGCATCTAACTGCGAATCATCGGGAAGAAATGCAGCCCCGGAATCATCGTCCACAAGAACCGAAGGCTCTTTGAGAAACAAATCAGCACTAGACAAATATTCAGTTCTCAACCCAGCTTCAGATAGCTCATGAACCTTTTGCTTCAGAGCAACACATTCCTCAGATGTCCTTCCAATAAGTAAACTTCCTGCAGATAACAACAATACACAGAACTATATCATCTAAAAGAAATTCGCCATTTCGAGGAACAATATGAAAATAACATTGCCTAACATTGGTGTATAGAACCCAATTAACTAAAGTGAGACACTTTATAGGAATTAACACAAGATCGATCATCAGATAAACAAAGTCGCTGAAAGAGCTCCAAATGCATAATACACTGAACTATATCATCTACAAGACAATCCTATTTCGTTGAACAAGATGAAAATAACATTGACAAAAGTACCTAACTAACGGTGTATAGGACCCAATTGGCTAAAGTGAAGAACTTTATAAGAATCAAGCCAAGGTCATCCGATATTGATTAAAGAGCTCCAAATTCTAAACAAAAGTGAAGTGAGTAGTCAGAAAAAAAACCTGTCTTTTTCCAGCCAAGCAACTCTTCAGGATCAAGACCTTCATTGTTTAAGCTCTCTGCAAGATTGTGCCAAAGTTGATGACTCCTCAAGGTCAAGTCCCATACATCACTGCCTGGTTTCTTGTGTGTCATCCATATATACCCCTGCCCTGAAATCCCAAAACCACAAATTTCAAGTTAAGTCAACTCTATTCACTCCGAGAGTCCAACTTTATTTACATAATCCATGAGGGTAATGTGATGTGAGATCCAATTTTGTAAGAGAAAGGAACAATAAAGATTACCGGCACCAGTGGCGCCAGAGCAAGGGACAGCTTTATCAACAACGGCAACGGATAGATCCGACCCGGTAAGGAATTGACGGGCAATGGTCAGTCCGATGATCCCACCACCAACAACAACTACATCGTAGGAGCTGCGAGAAGCTGTGACACGAAGTAATGGTAAAGCTCCATGTCGGGTCCTCCGAGTAGAGCTCGGAGATGAAAATGGGTAGTCCTTGGGTGTTAAAAAGGTGGGTGATTGAAGGAAAATGGAAACCATTGGAGAGCTTTTGGTATCGTAAAGGTTTGAACTTTCATAAGTCAACGTCAAAATTAGAACCGGAATAAGACTTTTGTATCCTATAAACTCTTAAATTAGCGAAGTAGACACTTTTTAGTTCTATTTATGTGCGATTAGCGCTTCTTCACATTTCCACCTGAGAATCATCTTCTTGTAATATGAGAGTAAATGAGTTAATGTTCCATGTTGGAACATGGATTCAAGCTCCTTAGACACGGATCCATTATATCCATGTATATCCGATCAGTTTCCAGTTTCTACATATGCCTAATTGCCTATAGCCTAGCGAGAAGCTTACAAACAAGACTCAGGTCTGAGCATTACCATTCTCATTTTCCAGAGATGTCCTTATCGAAACACTTTGCGGTATTATCAAGAATCTTCTTAGTATTAGAAACATGATGTAGTGTTCTCACTAACTTCATCTAATAATAATGTTCTATTTCAATGCAAGCCTTACGGCATAACATTATATTGATTGGCTGAATAAACTCTACGCATAAACAAGAAACACAGCATCTGTGATCTTCAAGCTTCTACTGTTACACCAACGCTACGAACTTCTAAAATGACGGGAGTGGCGTTGCAGTTGCAGGTTTGCTATCAGGCCAGAGAAGCTGAGAATCGTCATCTTGCTAAACTACTGACTAAGATTGCAAAAAGGGCGAGGAGAAACGCTCTGCTTGTCACAAAGATGGATCGTGGTGATCCCGAAAACTTTACCCTTTGTGCTTGATCTCTGCAGAAAAACCAAGACACATGTCAATGCAACAAGTTTATCTCTATTAACTACATGTGACCAATGAAACTGAAAAAGCAAACAAAACAACAAGAATCTGGTCATTTTGCATACAGCAGATATGTTGAACTGATGAACTAGCATGTTTCAGAAAAGAAATAACTGAGAAGGCCAACCTAAAAGGTATATCCTGTCTATATAACCCAGAAAAGTCTATACGAACCAGGTTATTTAAGTTACTTTTGCTACATAATAGGTACTTCCAGATTCTCCAACCTCTCTCTTGATCAAATTTGGAATTTAGGACCAGCAAAAGCAGGAAAGAGAAAGAAAAAAAATGATACTCTTTCTATCTTATCTCTGGAACATTCTTTTCTAGATTTAACTTTTGAATAGAATATGAGAGCATCTGCAAATCTTACTTTTGTAATGGTGAGAGCCGACCACAGTATATGGAGTTTCCAGGAACGGAATTCTCAGATGAGTCCATGTCAACCTCTGGATTAACAACACTCAAGTATACTTCTTGGCCCAGATACCATGAGGCGAGATTGTCTATTCGAAGGTTCCACATGCCAGCATTGTCCAAAGAAACTAAGATGGCCGTCCATGCACCAGGATACACCTGTAAACA
>NC_025695.1:36791838-36793184 GCF_000633955.1 Camelina sativa
ACGCTCTGCTTGTCACAAAGATGGATCGTGGTGATCCCGAAAACTTTACCCTTTGTGCTTGATCTCTGCAGAAAAACCAAGACACATGTCAATGCAACAAGTTTATCTCTATTAACTACATGTGACCAATGAAACTGAAAAAGCAAACAAAACAACAAGAATCTGGTCATTTTGCATACAGCAGATATGTTGAACTGATGAACTAGCATGTTTCAGAAAAGAAATAACTGAGAAGGCCAACCTAAAAGGTATATCCTGTCTATATAACCCAGAAAAGTCTATACGAACCAGGTTATTTAAGTTACTTTTGCTACATAATAGGTACTTCCAGATTCTCCAACCTCTCTCTTGATCAAATTTGGAATTTAGGACCAGCAAAAGCAGGAAAGAGAAAGAAAAAAAATGATACTCTTTCTATCTTATCTCTGGAACATTCTTTTCTAGATTTAACTTTTGAATAGAATATGAGAGCATCTGCAAATCTTACTTTTGTAATGGTGAGAGCCGACCACAGTATATGGAGTTTCCAGGAACGGAATTCTCAGATGAGTCCATGTCAACCTCTGGATTAACAACACTCAAGTATACTTCTTGGCCCAGATACCATGAGGCGAGATTGTCTATTCGAAGGTTCCACATGCCAGCATTGTCCAAAGAAACTAAGATGGCCGTCCATGCACCAGGATACACCTGTAAACAAATTAGCTGTTTAGAAACACATAGAAACAAATGTAACATTTCGGTTTCAGGTCATAAAACCTGCGTAGTAGATCGAGCAACCGCATCCCCCTTGTTGTATGTGCTTCTGCTATTTTCTGTCCACAGACCAAAGTCCATCCTTCAATACAAATATCATTCTTTAATTTTACAATCACATTGTCCATTATCTCTCAATGTCTGCTCACGTAAATGGATCTAATATAACTAATGCAACCTTACCCAACAACAAAAAATGCATAACCATCCAAGTGGTAGCTCTTAACAGTGGTGTCACTATTCTGAAATATGATTTCCACGAATCCTTTGAACGTGCCGTTTATGACAGAGGTATCAACCCTGGGATGCCTATTCATTGGTCTTTTTGGGAAATCCAACTTGTATACCCCTGAGATGTTGTATTGCTGAGCAAGCTTTAGGGGTGTTGAAGGAGGTATATACGATATACCATTAAGAGTGGCACGCAATCGTCCCTCTATCATCTCAGGTGGTCGGTTGACAATCACATACACATCAGTTACTGTGATCTGGCCATATTTGAAAGATCCCTGAGGGTTTGGGCGGGCAGCCCCAGCCGAGAGATTCAACCTACCAAACAGCCTTTCCATCAGCAACAAGTAAAATTGCAG
>NC_025695.1:36793984-36804827 GCF_000633955.1 Camelina sativa
TGGATCTAAGATAACTAATGCAACCTTACCCAACAACAAAAAATGCATAACCATCCAAGTGGTAGCTCTTAACAGTGGTGTCACTATTCTGAAATATGATTTCCACGAATCCTTTGAACGTGCCGTTTATGACAGAGGTATCAACCCTGGGATGCCTATTCATTGGTCTTTTTGGGAAATCCAACTTGTATACCCCTGAGATGTTGTATTGCTGAGCAAGCTTTAGTGGTGTTGAAGGAGGTATATACGATATACCATTAAGAGTGGCACGCAATCGTCCCTCTATCATCTCAGGTGGTCGGTTGACAATCACATACACATCAGTTACTGTGATCTGGCCATATTTGAAAGATCCCTGAGGGTTTGGGCGGGCAGCCCCAGCCGAGAGATTCAACCTACCAAACAGCCTTTCCATCAGCAACAAGTAAAATTGCAGTTTTTTATTTCCGAATTATGCTTAATACGAAATACATTCTGCCAAGATTATTCCTAGTATGAAACATATAACTAAACATAGTTGTTAACAACCTTATGGATCGAGCTTGGTTCATTGAGAAAAATGTGTCCAACTCAGCAGGAGGATCAGGGAGTGGACCTAAAGCGGGTCCTTGAGAACTAGAGTAGCGCAAAATAGCGACTCCACTAGCTTTGACGGATGTAACAAACCTTGGGCTGACAACAATGTAGTAGTCATTACTACCAGATTGATCCATAGTGACCAAAAATGAGAAAGATTGACCCACATGAATGTCCATGTTCGTATAATTTTGCTGAACTGTGTATGACCCTTCTGTCTCAACAAGAAGTAAGTTATGATTCTGTATTCTAAAGTTCAAGCTTGTTGCAATCCCAGAATTGTGAACACGGAAACGGTATGTTTTTCCTAGTAACAATGAAGGCATGAATGTGGTCAGAGCTGGAGAAGACTCAAACTATAAACCAAATAAAGATTCAACAAAAAAGGGATCTTTTTCCAAGGATACCTGGTTCAACGTTAATAGTCCCAAAAGGAATCGCATTGGAAGCAAGCTCGCGAGTGTAAGGAAAAGGTCCAAATCCATTGATGACAATACCATCTGGAGGTCCAAGACCATTCTTACCCTCAACGTCCTTCCTCAGCTTCTGATTCCACAAAAACGTTTGAGATGTTAAAAAACAAGCATAGCAAAAGAGACAGGACAGTAACGATAAAGAAAGGTTAAGGCTTTATTGTGTAAAAAACCTTATGGCTCTTAGTATACCAATCACTAATAAAGAGAGTAACATCACCATCAGGACGAGCAAAAGGAACCGGAATGATTTCTCGATTATTGACAATAATCCCTCCATACCCACCAGAAGCTCTCTGGAAATTTGTAGAAGGGAAATAAAAGAAACTCCCAATCTGATCTTTAACTTGAAACTCATAAGTCCAATTCCAACCAGCAGGAATTGGACAATTAGTTCCTAAAACACCATCTTGCCATGAGTTTTTCCTTTGTTGTATTCCATTCCTACAAATCACCATCACCACTAACATAGTTTTAGTGACCAAATCAAAATCATACAGATACTTAAGACTAGAACAGAAGAATCGACATTGTTACAGACCATGTAAGAAGCAGTGGCTCGTCAAGATTATTCTTCACATTCATAACAACGTTCCAATTCGTAGTCACGTTAAGAATTGGTCCAGGGAACTGCCCATTTATCCCAATTACCTTCAAATCGAATACACAAGCAAGAACCCACATGAGATCTCAAAAAAGTTGAAATTTTTCAAATTGGAATCTTAAAAATCGAAACTTTCCAAATTAGGAATTTCAAAAATTGAAACTGAGATGATGAACGTGGAAAATCTCAGACCTGCTGACGAGTGCCGAGAGGAGAAGCAGTGAGGTAAGAGACCGTCCAATCGAAGAAGATGTAAGGATCGGCGGCTAGGGTTCCGGTAACCGACAAGAAAACGACCACAGATATGCACCGTAAGTGCACTGGAGAGCACCGCATTGGATCACTCACTCTCTCTCTGATTCGAACAGTGAGTAAAACTGGAGAAAACCATGTGCAGAGATTTGGGAAAGCTTTAAACCAAGTCTGAATGTGATTACAGCAGCAGAGGCGCCAAAAGAGAACATACCTTTGTTGGTCCTACTTCTCCAGACATTTCAGAGATTTTATCAAAATGCCCAAAAACTTTAGGAAAATAGTCAATTTAACCCCCACACCTTTGATTTAAATCTACAATTTTGAGTATTTTAAAGTAAGGCTTAAGAGTTAAGACTTGAAGAGTCAACATTCTTCACCCTCAACGTTAATCAAATTTAAGAAAGTAGCATTATCTGCTCAATTATAAAGTATAAAGTTTAGTTTTTTTCGATGAAAAGTATAAAGTGAGTTGAATAGATTTGTGACTTGTGAGTGTTAGACAAAAATGCTTGTGGCGACCGTAGCAGAAGCTCCTAGTTCGAAACGTCATTCCAATTCCTACATCATTGTGCTTTTGAATGGTGTAAACAGACGAGAACGAGTTTAAAACTTTAAATAAATGTATTGAACTAAAGTATCCATTTGTTGGGAACAACAATTTGGCTTTGAGTTTCTTAACTTTGCACTATTGATCAATGTATTATTTATTTCGTAGTTGGATTGGATGTATGTCAATATTCGCCGATGACATTTCAATTTTTAATATTGTTTTTAATTTTACACCCAAAAATAAAAATAAAAATACGAATGAGCGGAAGAACTAATAACATCACATATTAATATTCTTAATAATGTATAATTTCACCGTAAACCATATATTTATTCTATGGAGGAATCGGAAGTAGAATCGTCGAGTAGACTTCCACAGTGGTTGTCCGGAGATCCGGTAGGCTTATTAAGATGAAGAGGTTGTTTGAGAGTCCAATGCATTATACTCGCCGTCAACGTGAGCATCATCTTCTGATTCACCTGTTCGTAATATTACACACATATAAATTCGAATGTCTCACTACAGTGTTCTATTTTTAAGTGATTAAGTTTTTCAAAGTACCTCAATTATGTCTTCAGGGAGTAAGAAAATAGAGCAACCCAGTTTCCTTGCTATGCTAATCACGTAAGTTGCATTCATCTTTTTCTCTTCATCTGTATGTTTAGTAAGTGTAGTCCCTATTAAATTATAATGTTCAAACATAAACAAACACAGAAACTAGTATTTAACAGTTCATTTACCAGTTACTCCGTTTGTAACAAGACTCCAGTTTACGGATCTTGGCTGCACTGAACTCAGCAGCTCCAAGAAAAAGATCCCATCGGATAAGCTCTTGTCCTGTCAAATTCAGACATCATATCGTTACTCACACATGTCAGGTTCGAAAGACAAACCCGGCTAAGCAAAGGAGTTTGTAAACATTTGTTGTTTATAAAGTAGTTTAATGCAGTTTTACAAATTCTTAAAGCAAATATTATTGAAAGGGGCCAAAGGGCCACAAATGAAGCAGGAGAGAACTTACCCTAAAGCTGTACATGCGTGTTTTGCATCCATTGTTTCTCACTTTAGCATTTGCCCATTCCAATATATCAACGTCTGTTATTTCTTTGCCATTGGAATGGAATCTCAAGTTCTTAAGAAGTTGCAGGATGTTGTATCTCATCAATTGCCATAGGTATGCTGCAAGGGGTTGAACAAGCCATCATTATTATTTTAAGTTGGTTCATTAAAACACGTAATCATTGAATTGGAAAACTTACCTAGTACGAGCTTCTTGTTTCCTTGAACAATGTCATTTCCGGCAATGTTAACCAGAGAGAACTTGAGCTGCTTCCCTAGTTTCACAACCTGATTACAGTTTTCTACTTTCTTGAATGGCAATTTAATGGGTGGTTTGCTAGCTACTTTCCAATTAACAATGCCTGGAGACACCTTGTCTAGTGTCTGCAATAGAATCCACCTGTTGACAAACACATAACTCAGTGTTAAATATACATTCTACCTTTCAATTAACCAGTTCTTATACTCAATTCTGAAATACTAACCCATCCTTAAGATCTTCAAACACGTTGTTTATGTATAGCAAACTATCAAAGCTGTTAATCCAAAAACGGAATGCTTTTTCTTCTCTTGAAATTTGGGTGTCATCAGCTAGGTTTTCCAGAAAAGATATCTGTTTCGTTTGTGTTGAAAGGCCGTTCCTGAGGGGAAATAAAGACACAGTTCTAATCTGTTAGACCAACACTAAAAATGTTTTCTTTTGACATGAACTGTTTCTGATTTTTTTAAGTGTATCTTTCACCTGTGCTGGAATATATGTGCCACAAAAGCAAGATTAAGATTTGGGGAACCCTCAACAATATCCTTCGCTGTCAAGTATCTCCTGCATCCCATTCTGTCTGCATGTTCGAGAACAAGCTTTGCTCTCTCAATTGAGCTTCTAACTGCAAAATGTGATGGATTCTTGTGCTCTGGTGCCAGGACATTCAATAGATTAGTGTAAGCTTCCGCATCCTGTAGAAAACCATATCATCAGCCATATGAAAGAGTCTATAGAACATTTTACTAGATTATTTTGGTTAAACCAACTACTTAAGAACTCATAACTTGATATTAGAGACTTTGAATACCTTTACATCAGAGGAGAAGTTTGTGACAGTTTTCTTGTATTCAGTTTTTCTTAACTGAAAATTCATCCACCTCAATAAGATCTTCTCAGGTGGCAAACTCATCAGCTCTTCCACATCCTGTTGAACCCAAAAGTTGGAACAAAGTCAAATCTCTTTTAAAAAAAGTTTCGCCCTTCAGTGTTTGTTTTAAACAACAGGTATCAAGACAATGAGTGAGTAGTTACCTTGCTATCACCGACCAACAACACCAGCTGGGGGGTTTTCTTCAAGTTTAGATCTGCTAGCAATTGTATCTAGACAGAACATTCACAAAAAAGATTAATAACACATTCATCATCTCAAAAACAACAAAAAGCAGTAGCAGCAATAGAGCCTCACCTTAATGATTTGAGAAATCACACCAAGCACAAGATGACGCTGAAATAAGAGAAACAGAGAAGTGTTAGTCATAACCATCACCAAAATTTCAAGATACTGAACAAACTGATGATAGACAAGAGTTAGAATCACAGATTCCACATACCCTTCCTTCAATGATATCTTGAGTTCCTATATTAACCACAGTACACCCAATAGCCTTTGCAGAGTTTAAACAAAGCGTATGATTCTCGTTTCTCTCCCATGGATTAAGCATACTCTTAGTATTAATCGCTCGTTCATCAATCGTTCCAGGTACCGCCACATTTATAAGTTTACTACATCACAATCAGAAAACAAAACCCCAAAATCTTTACCATCATCAAAAGTAAAACATTCAAAGAAACATAGAATCTAAGGGGAAGAAACTAAACTAACCAAAGCAAAACACCATCTTTTGCAACTTCGAATAGATCATTCGAAGACGGGTTAATCGGAAGGTACTTGTTTAGAAACTCATCACCAGAGAGATAATTATTGATATGAGCAACATAAGAAGACTTCTCAGAATCGCTAATCGTATGCAACAAAGTCGTTGTAGCTGCTTTAAGAAACGCAGACGAGTTCTTCACACCGCTTCCGATTATAGCGTTCACATGCGCTTGAAGATTCAGATAAATCTGCAATTACAAATAGCAAAATTTAAAATCACCAGAAGAATTCACAAAAATATCTGTAGAGTTAATCGACGATACTGAACTCTTAGGTAAAACTCGAAATCGACTTCATCGTTTAAATTGGGATGGAAGCTTTGGATCAGAGTCGCTCTCTCTTCGTCGCTTAGGTTCTGATCTCCGACTACTTTTGATTTCCCCATCCTTGACGCGAGGTCTGATACCGTTAGCTTACCGCTCTCTCTCCTCATGCTCGTGAACTATGGAGAATCGAATGAATCAGATCGGAAAAAAAAAAAAAATCAAATGAGAAAAGTTATATATGAAAGGCGTATGGATCAGACGTACGTACGTGAGATTTCAAACTCCGAAGCTCCACTTGTGTGAATTGGTTCTGTAACCATGGATCCGATACCAAAATCCCGACGAACCCTGACATTTTTTTTTCTCTACACCGATCGATCTCTGAACTCTGAAGCGTACGTTAAGAAGAAGAAGAAGAAGAAGCTCTAAAGCAGAGCTGGCAGTGAAGAAGGAGAAAGGGGAAAATTCAAATTAATGACGAAAGTACCCCTTTGAGTCTTTTTTGCGATTTTAAATTTCGCAATCAACTTTTTTTATTTTTTGTGTGTGGGCAATAAAACTGTGACCTGTGAGGGCCCATAATTGTCGTTTATATGAATTTACGGTTATGACCTTTACCTTCGAAGGTTTCTCGTTATCGTGGAGAGGGTAAATACGGTATTTGAAGTTACGGCTAATAAACTAGTTGGAGCTGTACGTAACGGTCGTTTAATTAGTTTGGTTATTTCATTTCATCCCCAACGTGGATTGGATTCACTTAAAAATTCAAACCTTTTGTTTTTCCTCAAACCTCTAGATCTATAAATTTCAAAGTGAATAGAAATAATTTAAACTTTCTTCACTTATTTTTTTTTTCTTGCTGTCACTATATTTCATTATTACTCTTCACTCTTCAGCAAGTTATATATATATATATATATATATATATATATATATATATGCACCACACAAAAAATGTTACCGATGTAAAAATGTATTTATGAATTATCCTTTTTATATGCACAAAAAAAATGTCCCAAAATTTCTAGATATATAAGAAGAATTCCTCACAATCCAACACTTCATTTTTTTTTTCTCCAAAAATGCCACTCTTAATTTATTTTTCCAATAATACCACAAACAAAAAAATTAGTTTTCAAAAGTGTAAAATTTATTGGTTTAGATTGACTATTTTATATTTAAGATAAAGTTTTAAGGGGTGGAGTTTAGTGTTTAGGATTCAAGGTTTAGTTTTGAATGGTGAAAGTTTAATTTTAGTTTTATTATATTTTCAGAAAAAGATGTTTTCATGGTGTTTTTGAAAAATAAAACTAATAATGGTATTAGTGAAAAAAAATTCCTTATCTTAGTAATCTTTACAAGAACTGCAATATATATAAACACTCTATATTTGTGCCAACGTACATAAACACTAAATATATATATATATATATATATATATATATATATATATATTTGCATAAAACTAGTATTTAGATGCATTGTTAGCTGCAAAAAGTAGCTAGACACATAACATCGATTTTGTTGTGGCAAATAGACAAACTTTTATCAAGAATAATAGATTATCAATGCATTAACGTTCCTTTAGTACTTTATCAAAATTTAAAGTATTTCACTTGATTTTTTCCTGTTATAAATAAATTCTCAAGTATTTCATTTGATAAATATTGTATTTTCTATACCTACCACAACTAAATCAGTATTTTTTTCCTTGTAGTACTCATACCATTCTGCTAGTGTATATCAATGTCTATAAACATACAATTAACCCTTTTCTCGTTTTGTAAACTTCATTTTACAAGTAATAAATATAAGATTTATGGAAAATCTGAAATTGAAAATAAGCTTAAAAACAATTAAAGAGAATCTTTTAGAAATGCCACTTTTTGGTATGCTCATTTTAAAAAATGCCTATTTTACTTGTTCATTTTTATAAGAGGGATTTTCAAAAATACCACTTTTTCTATGTCACTTTTTAAAAATAACATTTTATGTTGTCCATTTTCAAAAATACATATTTCTATGTACAAAACAACTAAATTCTAAGCCCTAAACTCTAAATACTAAACTCTAACCCATCAAAACTATATCCTAAATGTAAAATAGAAAACTCAAACCTAAAAAAAATCTAAAAATTAATTTAACATATTGTAACTGTGTAAAAGATGGTAAAAATGAAAATGTTCAAAAAAAGGTATTTTGAAAAGGGGTATACCAAAAATAGTATTTTTAACAAATTTTCTTTTTATAAATACCGCTCAATAAATTTGAAAGTTAATAAAAATGATAATGTACTCATGAATGGTACATACTACTAACAGATTCAGTCAAAGTATTTATTAAGTATTTATAAAGTATTTTATGAGGTTTTTATAAAGTTTTACAAGGTATTTATAAGATTTTACAACATATTTATAACATATTTGTAAGGTATTTATATCCTATTTAGAATGTGTTAAGAAGGTTACACACATATATAAATAGAATTTGTATATGTTTTGTAAAGTTACACATGTATTTGGGTATATCTCAATATATTAAAGACATTTCGGATAAGGTATTAAAGAAGTGACATTTTTGAAAAGTAGTATTAAAAAGGGAGCACTTTTGAAATACCCCTAAATTGAAGGAAAAAGACTAAAAGAGCTTAATTCTCAAATACCATGAGTTTGTTTATGATTAACCCTTTCTCATTACTTGTAAAATGAAATTTACAAATTACAAACATAAAGTAATAAACTGAAGTAAAAAATAACATAAAGTAATAAACATAGGTGTTTTCAGTTTTCTTAAGATTAAAAACATTTAGAAGTCATAATTACATGTAATTAGTCCTAGAAAAATATAGATATTAACAATTTTTTTATGTAAATATATTATTTAGGAAATTAGAAAATTAAAGAAATATTTCTATATATTAATAATCTAATTTAATCAAATGAATAAGATAACGTGTGTGTAAATATAAGCAAGGACAAAATATTTGATTGCAATAGTGTATTATAAAACTACACCTCAAAGAGGATTTGGAGATAAAGCATGTGCCAGACTAGTGAATGAGAAAGAAAGAGAGATTTTGTAATAATTGAGCCAATATGAAGCAATCCTTTGCCATGCCTACTTTATATATAGTTTTCTCACTTCATTAAAATTAAATTACATTTGTAAGTGTTTATATCTTACCCTGATTTTTTTTTTTGGTTGGCTTATCCTACCTTGAATATAGATTGACTATCATTATGTGTATACACATTTATACATTGTTTCTAGTTCTACCAGTTGGTCAAGACATAAATATATTGAGATTTGAGATACTTTATATGGCATTAGTAATATGTCACTCGACTTTTTCTAAGTAGGCAATGAACTTAATAAGAATCATAAAACACCATTATATCATTTGGACCCCTCCATGCTTCATCCCACATGGTTGCTGATCTCAACTACGACGATTTCCATAATTGAAACCTGATTTTGTGTATCAAACTAAATATTAATGATCAAAACTAAAGCTAAACAACTTTACCCCAAAAAAAACACTTCCCCACTGTGTATTAGGATTGTCATTGACATAGAGAAACCTGCATAATCTAATAAATAGTTGTTGGTGCGGGAATTGGCACTCCCAACATACCGGTCTAAACCAAAAAGCAAATCGATTATCTAATTCGGGAATTCGGTCGAATGTCGAATTCATCCTTCAAACGAAGGTCCACCAAGATTGAGAAGGCCGAGTCCAAGAACGAGCAGCCGACTTTCCAGATCGCCCTACGGTCGATCTATCAAAGAAGAAAAAACTTTCCTAATCTCAAGCTAATTTATTAGGAAAGTAGACATATTTTGTAATCTAGAAAAACATATAAATAAAGGGGTGTCCTCCTCTTTGTAAGCATCGAGCAATTAATACAAAAATCATAGTTCTTCATAGTTCTAGAGCAAAACCCTAAGTTGTTTCTCAAGAGATTTCAATTCTTCTTTGTTCCTAGTTTTGATTCGATATTTGAGAGAAAGTTTCTAAGTGAATTTGTTTCCTCGTTTAAACAAATTCATTGTATGAAACCAGTTTTTACAATAGTATAATTAAACTAACCAATATTGATAACCGGTATATGAAAAACCAACCAATTAATAATATTGGTGAAATGGTTTATTCTGGTTTTGTAAGTTGGATCCATTATTTTATATACAATAAAGAATATATTACACTCTGTTCGTCAAGGCCTTCTTAGCTCAGTGGTAGAGCGCGTGGCTTTTAACCACTTGGTCGTGGGTTCGATCCCTACAGGCGGCGTTTGTAATTTTAATTTTTAATTTTTTGTTTTTCCTATTATATATATATTTTTTTGGCGATCATTCGTCGACATTTTTATCTTTCTTCTTTTCCTTGCTTAAACCCAAAACCTCGAAAATTTCCAAAATCCGAAACGAGAAAAAAAACTATGTTACAGTCAATTCATCTTCGTTTCCCCTCAACCCTATCATCACCCTCTCAAAGAGAATCTCTAATCGTCTCATCGATTATTTGCTCCATTCCTTTCTCATCTTGTTCTTTCCGTCCAAAACAAACCAAGAAATTGAAGCGTCTGGTTCAGTTTTGCGCTCCTTACGAAGTTGGAGGTGGATACACCGATGAAGAATTGTTCGAAAGATACGGGACTCAGCAAAATCAAACTAATGTCGAGGATAAGTTAGATCCATCTGAGTATGAAGCTTTGCTTAAAGGAGGCGAACAAGTCACCTCCGTTCTTGAAGAAATGATTACCCTCGTATGTTTTCTGAGTCCTGGTTTATCTCAACTTTCTTCTGTTTCGTTTCTCTTAGCTTGGCATTTCGTCGAACAACTTATAGGCGTTAAGCTGTATAATTCATAGACTCGTTACTTACTTGTTAATTGTTTGAATAAATGATGACCATTTTTACGTGTTTCCACGTTTCCGTCGAGTCATGTTTCATGGGCTTGCTTTTGTGTTGTTACCCTAAGTTTGGCATTTCGTCGAACACCTTGAAGGCGTTAGGCTTAGTAGTTTTCTGGGATTATTCATCACTTTTTCCAGATGGCTTTATGGTAAATAGAATCTTTACACGTTAGTTATGGCCCATATGGGTATTCTTGGTTCCGTAATAGCTTGACATGTGAATTG
>NC_025695.1:36807007-36879777 GCF_000633955.1 Camelina sativa
GTTGTTACCCTAAGTTTGGCATTTCGTCGAACACCTTGAAGGCGTTAGGCTTAGTAGTTTTCTGGGATTATTCATCACTTTTTCCAGATGGCTTTATGGTAAATAGAATCTTTACACGTTAGTTATGGCCCATATGGGTATTCTTGGTTCCGTAATAGCTTGACATGTGAATTGCCCTGATGTTGTAGTTGACAGATATGAATATGAATGAAGCATCTGAGAATGTTGCTGTAGAATTGGCTGCACAAGGAGTTATAGGGAAAAGAGTTGATGAAATGGAGTCAGGGTTTATGATGGCCCTTGATTACATGATCCAACTTGCAGACAAGGACCAAGACGATAAGGTAAAACAATTCTGCATTTGCCCTCTTTGAATAGACACAAACACACAAAAAACATCCTTTAAGGATTGACCTGAGTTTGCTATAGAAACGACCAAAATTGCTAGAATTGGTATACAGTTGTAACTCAGATTGCTTTTGCAATATAGTGTAGCAATCTCTTACATATTTTCTCTGGATTTTAAGACTGTTGTTACCTTCTCCATAAGTTCTGTAACATAAGCTGGGAAACAGATCAAATAAATTGACTTTTTGTTTTGGATTCAGAGGAAGTCTTTACTAGAGGTCGTCAAGGAGACTGTCTTATCTCATCTCACCAAAAAATGCCCTCCTCATGTGAGTAATATTTTAATCAGTTTCTTCTTACTTTCAAGACTTTTCACTAGCTTCATATCATGATTTAAACGTTAGTGTTGCTGTTTATTTAGGTCCAGGTGATTGGTTTACTCTGTAGAACCCCTAACAAGGAAAGTAGACATGAGCTGTTGCGTAGGGTGGCTGCAGGTGGTGGGGCTTTTGAAAGTGAGAATGGTACTAAACTTCATATACCCGGAGCAAATCTAAATGACATAGCTAACCAGGCTGATGACTTGCTAGAGGTATTGTGTTTGTTAGAAATAAATGTCTGTTTATCCTCGAGATAGTTTGAGAATGTTTATAAAGTCTGAGGAAGTTTTGCAGACTATGGAAACAAGGCCAGTTATTCCGGATCGAAAACTACTAGCGAGGCTTGTTTTAATTAGAGAGGAAGCGCGAAATATGATGGGAGGAGGTATACTTGATGAGAGAAATGACCGAGGTTTCACAACTCTGCCTGAATCAGAGGTTTGTGAGACAAACTATTATGTCCATTATGCTGAAGGTAATTGAAACATTGGAATAGAATGACGACATATTGCATGATCGCCAAACAGGTGAATTTCTTAAGCAAATTGGTAGCTCTGAAACCTGGAAAGACTGTCCAGCAAATGATCCAGAATGTAATGCAAGGGAAAGATGAAGGTGCAGATGATCTTAGCAAAGAAGACGAATCTTCTACCCAAGCGAAAAGACCGAGTGGATTAAATGGAAGGGTAAGTATGACCAACTAACACAATTGTTGTTAAAAGAGAAGACTTTTTGAGTAGGCAGTGAACCAAAGATTATTCGTTTTCGTACTTGACCTACTTGATGTGATCCCAGGGAAGCGTTACAGGAAGAAAACCATTACCTGTAAGGCCAGGAATGTTTCTAGAGACTGTCACAAAGGTATGTTTTCTATATGTGTCAATCAGCTTGTTCAACAGATGATAAGAGTAGAGTAGAGAATATCGTGTGACCATTTTTTGTGTGATGTTTTAAATCTAATCTTGATAAGGTATTGGGAAGTATATACTCGGGTAATGCATCCGGTATAACAGCACAACACTTAGAATGGGTGAGTTTCTTATTAACACCAAAAACACTTGCAGACAAAAAAAAAAAAACTCGTTTCTTTACAATTTCATCAAAACCAAATTTGTTTAACAGGTTCACCAGAAGACCCTCCAAGTTCTTGAAGAAATCGCATATTAGTAATATTTCTCGTTACATCAAGAAAGATTTGCAGGTAGAGAGACTGTGTCTTTTAACAAATCTTTTTTGGTATATAATTGTAATTTGGTTGGTTAATATGACAATCAAATATTGTCTCTATACGTTACATCCCCTTAGCTTAGTTATACATCTTGCTCATCTACATCATCCCAACATTTACTAAAGTCTATACCTACCACACACATCAATTAAATCTCAAAAGTGCTGGTAAAAAAATTGACATTGAATTAAATATATACTGTGGGTAATAATGGTACAACATAAACATATCTTTAACCCACTTAAAATGAATGTGAGAAAATGTAACTTGTCGTCCTCTGTGTAACCAATTCATTCACCATTCAGTTAGATAATGACAACAAACAAGCATTGAAAAATAAAATAAAAATCGAATATAAACCAATTATTATTTATTTTACATAAATTAATATCGCAACGGTTTAATGGAGACGACACGTGGATGAGACAGTAGTCCTATAGGGTAGGAAAAGAGAGAGTCGTCTCGCAATAAATGAAAAGAAGGGGGTTTTAGTAGGGGCATAGTTTCGTAAATAAACAAAAAAGTAAGGGTAAAATCCCGGACGCGAAAGCAATTGTTATATCCATTTGAATCCTCGTCAGGTTGGTTAATAAGACAAAACGATTCCGCTTCTCCGCTTCCATCATAAATATCTCTCTCTCTCTCTCTCTCTCTCTCCTTCACCCATCGTTTTTCTCTAGATTGTTCTCTCTCACTCACACCATTCTCATTTCTCTCTTTAACCGTAAACGATTCTTCAACTTTTTTTTTGTTCTTTCTCTCGCGATGGCTCAAGATGATGTTACTGCTGCTGGTGCTAACGGAGGAGCCACGACGGCGGCGGTTGTGGAGAAACCTGTTACCTTCACCGCTTTCAAGACGACGTTGACCGTTGAAGCTCAGAAAGTCAGCGACGCTGTTACGTTCTACAAATCTGCTTTCGGTGCGATCGAGTCTGGTCAGAGTCTTTACCCTAAGCGTAAGCTTGACCAAGAGCTTCCTCATGTTCTCTCTTCTGAGCTCAACCTCGCTGGTTCTTCCCTCGTTGTCCGTGACGTCACCACTCTCTCTGGTTTCGCGTAAGCTTTCTTCTCTCTCTCGCTTGCTCTTGTTGTGGTGTTTGACATCTAGATCTCGCTTTTTTCATCTCTGATTTTTTTTTTTTTAGGTTCTTTTTCTACTCGTTTAGTGTTTGATTTTGTTGTAGATCTGGATTTAGGTTGTTGTATGAGTAGTTATCTGGAGATAAATTACGTTTAGAAGCTATTTGTTCTTCCTTCAACAAGATTTACTGTTCATTTATTTGTTTGATTTGAGTTTGTTTTATACGTTGAACAGTGCGTACTCAGTGGTAGCGTTTCATTTCTGTTTAGATCTGGATTTTGGTTTGTGATATGAGAAGCTTCTGGTAGTTTAAGACGCTTAGAAGCTATTTTCATGGATGATTCTGCATGTTTTGGATATTTTGTGGTTTGATTTGGACTTGAACTTTTTTTGTTTTAGACTTTGAACAGTGCGTACTCAGTGGTAGAGTTTGATTTCATTTTAGATCTGGATTTTGTTTTGTGAGATGTAAAGTTTCTGATAATTTAAAACGCTTAGAAGCTTTGTTCATGGATGATTCTGCATGTTTTGTATATTGTGGTTTGATTTGGACTTTTTTGTTTTTTGTTTTTACGTTTGAACAGTGCGATATCGGAAGGTACGACGATGACTCTAACCCTCGAGACAGATGATGTTGAAGCAGCCGTTGCGAAAGCTGTGTCCGCGGGAGCTGTGAAAGTGGAGGTTACGGAGGTGGAGACTGAAGGAGGTGTTCAAGGAAAAGTCACGGATCCGTTTGGTTTCACTTGGATCTTCTCTGCTCCGGCGAAGAAGATTGAGAACGCCGCCGTGAACGACGAGAACAAAGAGGTTTAGTTACTGCCGTCGGATCTGGTTTTTTCGTCGGTTTCTGAACAAACTCTTGTCACCCTTAACATCCTATTTTCTGGTTTATGCGTTTATTTTGTCTTTTCTTGAATCCGGTACGTAGTAAACCGGATCGAGTAGCTTAATGACTTTCTCGGAGTTTTAAGTTTCACCCCTTTTGACATACTCTAATCTTTGGTGAAATCAGATATTAATCTCGGATTTTATATGTTTTTTGTTGATGATTTTTGCTTCTCTTAATTATTTGTCAGTAATCATGTTTACCTTTGCTGGATCTGTTTTATCTTAGGATAGAACCATCTATTAAATGAATAGCTTAGTGGGTAGATAAGAAGGAATTAAGAAGAATATTGGAATAATTTGTGTCGACTATACGTTTTTTAAGTTTTGTTGTATTATTGTGTCAGAGTGTTGAATACTGTGTCGGAGGTAGAGAAACCATAGGCCTCTGGGTCTGTGCTTATTGGTTCCGTTTTCGAAATTGCCCTTGCGTGCTGTTTGGGCCTTGTGAAGTTTTCAATTGGTCCTTCTATAATCTTTTGACTACTTTTTGGGGTTTACCCATATACGCCATGTGGCAAAAGTACGATTTATAGAAAAAATAATAACAACATCTCATATTAGAATATGAAAAGACACACACGCACACTGAGTCAGTGACACACACAAAGCTTATACTTTTAACAAGTTGGGGCGTTGGGTATGCCACACTCTTTGGGGAGACCAGAAGCGAGTTCGGGATCTACACCGAAAGAACCGAGCCATGGAGAGTTCTTGTATCCACAAAGACAGGCGAAGTCGGCATGTTGCAGAGCCGTACAGCAAAGCTGTGATGGGCTTGTTGGATTCCCCTTGGTCACCGCTGGTTTGCACTCATTCAACTCATCTTGGGTCATGCCACATAGATCAATCGCTACTGACATATCGACTAACATAGCCATTATCATCACCATCATTACGATCATAGCCGCAGCTGCCTTCTTGCTCGCCTTTTTTTTTTTTTTAATCTTCCTCTTATTTTTTTGTTGTGTTTGTGGTGTTGAAGTGAATGTTGATGAGAAGGTGTATCTTCTTATATAATGTGTTAAGAGTAACCCGTGAACTAGATTGAATTATTCCATTAGTCACGGGTTGTGTCTTTTTGTACTTCACTTTTGGGATATGGTATTTGTCACAGAATCATAGCACTCCGGTTCAATTATCAATTACACAGTTTCCAGCCCACAAATCTTGTACTACAAATGGAAACTAATTGTCAACTGGCGCATTGTATAATTATAAAAAATCTCTTTCATATAGAAAAGCAAAATTACATTAAAAAAACCACCTGTAAACTATTGGGCCGATTTAAGCCCAAGTAGGATTTTTTTTCCTTTTTTTTTTTTTGGGCTACCTCAAACCCTCTTTTAGCTACCTATTTGAGTTTTTTAGTGATCTTCATTATCAACAACAATTAGCTACTTTAACCACAAAACAAATGAGAACATCAGTTTGTATATAAATGGAACCAAAAAAGAGTATGTATCTCGTTCGCTCTGTCATTGGTTCTTGTACCTATCGACTCGAGACTTCTAAAATAAACGTTTACTGCACATTTCAGACTTTGACCACAAATGTCAAATGTTAAAGGGAAAAATTGTAGAAGTAGAGCAAAATAGACTTTTGACCTTTGTCTTGTTACCACTTAGCCTTTCCCTTCGTTCTCTGTGAGACTGTGACTGTGAGAGAAGTGTTGAGAAAATCCAAATTTCTAGATTCTCAATTTCCTTTACTCTTCTATTTTTAAATTAGTTTATATGTTGTTTTATTTGAGGATTTCAGTTCTATTAGTCGTAATCATTGTAAAGACGTTTATTTTAATCACCATCTCATATTTTTACTTAAATTTGGCGGTGTGTTGTTGTTGATACACAAGAGCATTATTAGCTTTCAAATGCAGTTACCTGTTTTACCGGCGACCATCACTGTTTTACCTAAACCTTACAAAATGTATACCGGCGATCACTGTTTTACCTAATTTACAATCATTTTCTTTTGTTACTGTTATGAAAAGAATTAAAGTACATCACTTCTTCTATGCAACCGAAGGTTAAAAATACTCAAACAAATGACCAAAAAGTTTCATGCTTACAGAATTATGAAGAGCATTTTGATACGTAAGTATTTTTCATGTTTTTAGGCTAGTACTGAACTTGATCAAAAAGAAAAAAAAGGTTAAGATTGATATTAATCTGTGAAATGTGAACCCTAACTATGTGATGATTCTAAATATTGCATATTCTGTTAAATCTTTCGTTATTAGATTTTATATTCGGAATAATGTGTTCGTTTATAGGATTAGTTTGATAGAGTAGTTTTTAGGTTGCATAGAGAAGCACAGTAGTATTGTGTGTTTGACCAGACCTATATATAAAACTTGTGACCTCTCGAACCTAACGCTATGGACTATGGTCATGTGGAATTGCTCCTACTAGCGAATGTATCTTGTGTTTTTTTTGGGTGCAAACAGTAGAGAATGTATCTTGTTGGCTCATGTAATTAAATGCTTCACGATGTTACAATAAGAATCAGGATGAATACTTTTTGACAAACGGAGCTGCGAGACGTTGCAGAACGGATATAAATTACCCCATGAACAAGTCAGAGAAGTTACAACAAAGTTTTATTACAAGGGAAAAAGGCTTAAAAATATCTCGTTTATTTTTTATTTGGACGTTTAATACCTCGTGTTTTTTTATTCGAAGAAAAATACTTCGATTTTCGATTAATTAAAACAAGTGATTTAATACGCAAAAAAAAAAAATGTTGGTATATTCATACTTCTGATTTTGTGACAAAAACAAAATTCCATTTTTATCCTTGTGACAAAAACAAAATTCCATTTTTACCCTACGATCTCAATTAAAAAATAGTTTAAAATGACATGGTATTAATTTATAATTTTATTTGAATTAAATTTCTTTCTATTTTTTACAGCTAATTAATTTTCTTTTTTGATATATATTTTTGATTATAATTTTGTTTGACGGAAGAAAAACAACTTTGTTTAAATTCTGGATCTAGAATCGCATGATGACTGTTTTAGCTTCAAATCTCCATTGTTTTTTTCTTCAAATCCTGGGTCTGTATTTATTCTGTTGTCAATCGATTAAATTGTTTCAAGAGATTACAGTAATGCTTTTCAGTGGAGATCCCTCTCATCATCTCTGGTTTACAACTCTCTCTCTCTCTTTTTAACAAAACAACTCTCTCTCTCTCTCTCTCTCTCTCTCTCAAAGGACGAAGAAGAAGAAACTTGAGAATCATTCTCTATAACTCTCACCAAGAAACCCAAAAACCCAGGATAAGAATTAGAATCACCTCTTGACTTATAATTCATGACTGAATCTAACAAGTAACAACCCTTATCACGTATTAACTGGTAAATTTATTGGCTGATCCACCAGTTTACATCGGGAAATTACGACACTCCGATTAACTAATAGCTCCATCTTTGGCGAAATCTACGGCGGAGAAATCAGATTCGTTGGTGGCTATGATGATGAATGAACCGGGAAACGACAACAACATCAATATTCCATCAGGTCTTAAAGTAATGAGAAAACACTTTAAAAAGCAGATCGTCACCTTCAACGACGACTACTCAGTCGTTTACCGCAGGTTTTCTTTAATTTTTCTTTTTTTTTAATATTTTTAAAACAAAACTTTAATAAAAAGAACTCAAATAAAATTATAAATTAATATCATGTCATTTAAAATTATTTTTTAATTGAGATAGTAAGGATAAAAATGAAATTTTGTTTTTGTCATAAAATCAGAAGTATGAATATACCAAAATTTATTTTTTTGCGTATTAAATCACCTATTTTAATTAATCGAAGTATTTTTTTCCAATAATAAAACAATATTAAACATTCAAATAAAAAATAAAGTATTTTGACACAAGATACGCAAATGAGTGATGACGTATCTAATATTCCAAGGTCACAAGGAGGAGTAAATGTGTAGTTAGAGCGTGTTCACGTAACCTAAGAAAGTAGGAATACTGAAGACTAATTTAGTTTTAATAAATATTTAGTTTTCTTCTAATAAATGTTTCTCAATTATTCTCTTTTGTTTTACAATTTTTTATTTTAAAATTCAAATGCAGCATATCTAATTCTTCATGTAAATACAATTTGATATTAAGAGAAAGATATTTAGTTGACCTAACATTTATATTGTAAATATTGGATTTGTAAAAAGTATTAAAACAACATTCATGATAAGTAATAACACATAAAGCATATTTTATAGTGAATCAGAAGTTCAGAAATTCTAAACCAGAGTTGAAGAGCTACTTAAGAATCTCGATTTCTAAATTCTTGGTTGATAATTGGAGTTCATATATCTGAATCCAATCTCTGTTCAGTTTAAATCACATCGACTAAACTAATGACTAATGAGGAGTTTCATACTAAAAACATTACATAACAAAAACATCAGAATTAAAGTTAAAATCAGAAAAAGTAACATTTCGTAAAATTAACTGCAAAAGAAGACAATGCCGGTGGATTAATGATAAAAAACATAGAAAAGACTAATGATAGAAATGTCAAACGTTAATAGTACGTAGTAGTACTGTAGTAGAGACTAGAGAGTAGGCCAAAGCAACATTATAAAACAACAGCCTTAAATACCTAAATAGCACCCATTTAATTTATGGATTTTTCAGAAGCATGGCATCAATTTAGTTTTTTTTTTTTTGTTTCTTTTTCTTAAATTTTCATTCATTTTATTTTGCAAAATATTTCTACAAACTGCCGAAAGTGTTTCATTATTTATGTAGTTTAAAGCTTAAACGTTACTGAAAATTCGTTTATAGTTTGTAAATAAACATTATTAATACTTTTTAAACTGCCTTAAAATTACTAAAAAGATTTTAGTTTCTACTCACTACAATCATCTTTTCATAGTGTTTGCTGTTATATCATTTGGTGAAATTTTTGTATATACGATATGATATATAATAGTAAGTAATAACACATCATTCTATTATATATATAATCCATTGAATAGAATGCTAATGTATTCTATTTACCAATATATTTTCTAATTCAACACAAATAAAATTAATCATTAGTGATCATGTGTTTGATAGTGTTCAATAAGGAATAGTAAAAATTCAATAGTGTATATGGGAAATAAAAGACTATTTTCTTTTTGTGTGCAACATAAAAGACTATAATAGCAATGTTTAAGTTGTGGCTAAAATCATGTATTGTTTTTATTTAGAACTTCATTAAAAATATCGTGTTAGTTATATTTCAACTTAATTATATACTGTATAATACTATAATATAACAAAAAATGGTTTATGAAATGTATTAAGATAATACTATCATTTATTTCAAGAATTTATACAATTTAATAGTTTCTCTAGTGTTAACTGCCCTAAGCTAAAATAGTTATTACATCAATGAAAAGCCATTCCGTTGAAATGTGTTTTTTTTAACTGTTTTCTCAATTTCAAAGGCGGCAATGAGCAGTTCCAATTTATTATCCTGCTATGAAGAACAGTCTCAGTAATTTTGACCTAACCCCACCTGTCCTCTGTCAATTACTTACAAAAGAACAAAAAAAATTAAAAAAAATCGAGACTTATTATTATGAACTGTAAAAAGATGGAATTTAATAAGGGGAAAAAGTAAGAGAAATTGACAAAAGATAATAAATAGAGAGTATGGGATTGCTTGGAGTCGTGGCAATGTTATTGTATTGTTGTTGGTTGCACACTGCACAGAGCACAAAGTTTCATAACAGAGGTAATGTTGCATGTGGCCCCTTCCTTCCTAAAGCTCCTTTTCTTAACTCTTTTGTCTCTTCAATTCTTTTTTTTTCCACTTTTTCTAAACAATAAAATTCCATTTTTCAAATTGGATATTCTGAGAAATGACCATTAATGAATGTTATATCTAGTATTTTTCTTACCCAACTCACAAGATAGCAATAAATGGAATGAGTAAGTCAGCTTTAGAATCCATAAAACTTGGTCAATTTAATAGTGTTAGTGAAAAGTTACGTTACGTTTTAAGTCTTTTTTGTTTTGTCAACCATGGAAAAATGAATGTTTTGTAAAATTTATAAAGAAAAAAGTTATCTCATGTAAAAAAAAGTCTAAAGCCACCAAATTTTATTTTTTAAATGGATAAAAATCCTTTAAACATTAAAAGTAAAGACAATAGTACACAACACTGTATAAAAAGAAATTATATAAAAAAAATAGTATTATTTTGTTAGAAAAGTAATAAAAAAAAAAAAAAATAGTAGAAGAAGAGTAGCTAAACCCAACTCTATTTTTCATTATTAGTTTTCACTTATTCACTTACCCTACAAGATTTTTTAAAAACAACACTCACCTCTGCTCAGAGAGACCACACAGAGTCCCCCATCTCTCTCTCTCTCTTTAACACTCCCCTACAAGTAGACTTTAAGGCAACTTTTGTCTCAGTGTTGAGTAATGTAAAATACCCATCTGGTCATTTACTTAACATACTCTCTCTCTCTCTTCTCTCTCATTCTCTATTTAGATTACTTAAAGAAGAGAGATCCAAACATCATCATCAATCAAACCCATTCATCACTACTTCACTAGTACTACAATGGACTACGTAAGCTGATAAGCTCCTTCCTCTTTCTTTCTTCTTCATCTTCTTGTGGGTTTTACAAGGTTTTTAACTTTTTGTGTTCTTTTTGGTTGTTTCAATCAGGAATACGGAGGAGGAGAGTACTGCAGGAGAGGGCACGTGCCGGCTTTTGGAAGCTGGGACTGGAACGATGCCGTGCCTTTCACTCAGTGCTTCGAGACTGCGACAACTCAACAGCCAGCTTTTCTTCACTACGCTCCTTACCCTCATCAAGATCGTGATCTTTACCTCGCTGGTGACCTCTACGACAACCACCACCTTGTAGCTGCTCCCGCTGTTATCCTCCTCCCTCGCCGCCGGGTACGTTCTTGATTCATGTTTCCCGATTCAGCACTTGGCGCCGGTGAGTTTTCTTGATTTAGTCTTATGTTACTATTTTTCAGGCTAAGGTGGGTCAAGAACCGGGGGCGGAGAAGAAAAGAAATGTCTCCAAGGAGCAACACAACTACGAGAGGGATGCGCGTGAGTTAAACGCGCCGACTAGCTGTCCAACACCGGCGGTGAAGCGGAGGATGAAGGCACCTAAGCCTGTAGATGAAGACTTGTACAAAGTCTCCCCACAACCTCTCCCAGTCAAAACCAAAAGGGTATTAAAAACTTAATTAATTTGTTAATTAGTTAGTTTAAGCTTTTATTGATACGCTTCGATGATTATATTGTTTTATTATAAGGTTTGATTGTTTTGGAAAATGTTAAAATAAATGAAATTTGCAGAAAAGAGGAGGAGGTGGGTTTGGGTGCATTTCAAGGTGTTTTTTGCCAACACGGGTGCTTTGAAGGAGGAACAAGCGTGAGAGACTTCGAGTCAGAAACAACACTTTATTATTATATATTATCAAAAAGACTATGCTTTGTGAAACTATTATGTATGTATTTATTTATGCGTAGGCAAAAAAAGAAGAAGAAGAAGAATCCTAAAAGATAGTAGAAAAATGTAGCTTTTGAGCCATATCGTATTAATTGGATTATAAAAATATGAGACATGGTTTTGCATATTTGGCTCACATCCTCTAAAATGTTGTTGGTAGTCATCACTGATCAGTGATGGATTTGGTTTTAGATTAGGGATGGGAAAGGAGTTAAAAGCTGTGAGGAGGGGAATGTTGAATAGTAGCTTAGCTTCGTCTACACAAAGTTTGACTTGTGGCAGAGCTACCTACTTTTTTTTTTTGTTTCCTTTTTGTGAATTGAAAAAGAGTGGACTCTATTAAGAGTTTATGAGAATGTAGATAACGGGTCCTAAATGATAATTTTTTTTATATATTAGTAGAAACAAACTGGCAGAAATCTTAATGGTAGATTTGGCAAAATTTTCAAAGTTTGCTGGGACTTAATAAATTGTCAAATTTTGGAAGCTGGATAGGCCCTGTTTTTTTATAAATGACTTGGTTTAGCAAGAACCTAAGGTTGTTTTATGTATTTATTTTGTGCTCTTGCTTGTATTTGATTGACTAAAAGTACGTAATTCTTCCAAGTTTCATTTTATAATAATCAGATGACAATGTTGTATATTCAAAATTGTTGGTAGGTTACTTCACATGTTCCTATTGTTATACAGAAAAGTGTATATAAATGAAATTAATATTTTGATAAAAACAATTATGCTTTCAAGATAGAGAAAAACTTATATAGCATGGGATGATAATATAGTATGCTTTTCAAGATAGAGAAGAACTTATATAGCATAATCTTTTGTGGCTTTCTTTTTAAACAAACTAAGATTTCATTCGACTTAAAATCAGAATTCTCTTTGCGAGAGTATGATAGATAAGGTTAATCAGAGCCAAACACAAAAATTCTAAATGAGAGCTCACAAATGCTAAAACGACAACCATTGTTCAAACAAAAACATAGAGATAAATGAGAGCTCACAAACTCAATCGAAAAACATACACATCTTGGCTACGGGAGAGGGAAGCATCTAAAGAAAATCTGAGTTCAACGAAGAATAAATAAAACTTTTTTTTGCTTTCAAGATCTTCGAGTAAAGTACTTTTAGTTGAATTGTTGTTTTTTTTTTTTCATCAAACACTCCATTATATTAGATTAAAGATTTACAAGTTTTCTTTAAAAAGGAGTCAAATACATCAACAAACTTACACCGAAAGAAAAGATAAGCTACAAACAATAAACTTAAGACATACATCAAACAAGCTTTGAAGCTTGATTTGGAACCATAAAGGTTAGAAGATAAACAAAGGGGACAACAAGTCCAGGAGATAAAGAGTGACCGACCACTGCCACATAGTCAGCCACTTTGATAACCATTGCCGCAGACGTTGCAAAAGAACGATCGCGGTGTTTGGATTCCGTACGTGCGCCAAAGGTCCCTGGAAAGGGTGGTCACACGCTGGACAAGACGAGAGTTTTGAAAACCAAGAACCTAAAAAGATACTTGGAGGAGGTGTTGTATTGCAGAGAGCTTTAATTACCATTTCTAGGCCTTCCACAAGGCTCAATCAGAGAGGAGAAGAAGCAAAATCCTTTGTTACTTGTAAAACCCAAATGCCTACCTTTATAGTGACTTTCTCAAAAGTTTTTTCTAAAAAGATAGACACGCGCTCTTCCATCTGAGGTATAGAAGAGGAAGGAGCTCTCCCCAAGGGAGGAGTTAGACATCACAAGCGCAAAAAGGCGCCATATGCCTACCTTTAAGGGGGCGTTCTTGAAGATTTTCCTAAGGAGGTGGACACACACTCTTCCATTGGTGATATAGCAGAAGAGCGGACTCTCCCTCAGGGAGGGTTTAGACAACACAAGCGAAACAAGATGGTCTCGGCTTACACTTCTAAACCGCTGTGGAAAAATAACAGGCGGATTATCAAGGCTTGACCTATTTTTAGTGTCATGCTTCATAAATAAGGAAGTTAGTATGATACTCTTCAAAGTGGAGGATTGCAAATTAAGATATCTCTCCAAACAGGAGGAGAATGACAATATATCACATTTTTTTTGGAGGAAATTGAGGTTACAAGACCTTTACGGTCAATATAAAACTCAATTAAAATGGTCAATACCAACATAATTACACACTGGTCCAACAACCAGGAAAGCAAAAATTGGCCCATATTTTAAAAAAATCTTTTTAGGCTCGTTAGGCCCACTAACAAAGAACAAGATATCTGGCCCAAATGCCTGAGAAACAGCAACTGGCCCACCAACATTAGGGTTTCTTCCCTTACTCCGCCGACAAAGAGATGTTTAACCAGAGAGATGAGAAAGCTCGCCGGCAAAGCATTTCGGATTTGTGGACTCAATCTCACCCGCGGTTGGGAGAGGGCGCTTTGAACGGCTTGTGGAATCGACGTATCAACAAAGTTAAATGTTGGACAAAGGGGATGGTTGGCCGTACCAGAGGGAGTTCTCGACGACGGCAAGATGCCTTGTCGGAAAGAAGGAAAGAAAGGAGGTTGACGGTGGAGAGCTTCCCGCGTGTCCGCATCGAAGGCATGTGACCTACGGTTGCCAATGTTGCAGCTTGTGGCAACAGATTTGGATGACCGAAATCGGGTCATGGGGAAAGCCACATATCCGGTGGTGGCGGAGGGTACAAGGGAGAGTTTGACGATGGCATACAGTGGTATGGATCTTTGGAAAACGTGCCATAAGATTCTAGATCCGACGGAGGGTTTGTTTATAAGATGAGTCGGGGATCGGAGGTGGACAGGCTCTCGTCGTATCAGCAACAACGGAGTATAGAAAGAAAATATCTTCGGGGCTTTAAGCGGGATCCCGAGAAGGATCCATAAAGAATTGCTTTGGACTATGTGCATTCGAACTGGATCTCGCCGGCGAAAGGATCAAACGGCTGAAGGAGAGCAAGAATCTCGCCGGAAAAGGCCGACGGAGGGAAAGAGGTATTAGCACCGCAGGGATAATAAAGTCTCCGGCCACCAGATCCAATATGACAGACATAATACGGTGGTCGGGAAATATCGAAACTGAAAACAAACATGGACTGATGAGCTTCATACAACAGGGAAAGAGAGGGGAGTGAACGGTCCGACGCCGGCGAGCAACTGCTCTACCGGCGTCGGAAATGGTTAACTCGAGACTTGTCTCAGAAATAGTGTTTGAGAGAAAAATATCTCTTGCACAGTTTCATTCATTGCAACGAAAACACACAGTTGAATTGTTTAATTTACTGTATATGGTAAATGGTGAACTTTTAAGCATAATTTATATATTTAAACTTAATCAAAAGTTTAAAATATTAAATATATAAACATACTAAAATTTTAAAATATTATAGGACGGATTATATGGTGAAATAAGTTTGAATCGACATTAATATAAATTTAAAATATCATTAATCCAACATTTCAGTGCACCTAGAGCTGTCAAACAGGCTTAGAGCCCGCGGGCGTGGCCCGATTAGTACAATTGCGGAGCGGGCTTGGACACAGTAAGTTTTGTCCACAAATATGCGGGCATCGTGGATCCGGTCCATGCGGAACACATGTTTAACAGGTTTGTCCGTGGCGGGTTGGCGGGTTTGCGGACTGGTCTGCAAAAATATATATGTTCTCTTTTTTTTTATATAGATAATAGATATCTATAGATAAATCGATTTATTAAAGCTTCTGTTTCTTATAGTGGTTTTCTAATCTTCTATACAAGTAAACATTTAACCTAAAACTAAAAACCCTACCTCGTTGAACTTTTAAACTGTGTCGAAAGTCAAAACAGAGTATTCCTAGTTTCACAAATCACAACTCAGATTCTCATATCATTCATCATCCTTCACTGCTCAAATCAATTATCAATTATCACATGTTCACAACTTCACCACAAAGATCCACATTTAACCAAAACCAGAAATCTGCAATGGTAAGTTACTTCTTACTACTTACTAAGATAGTGTCTACATGATTTAAGCTAAAACTTAAAAGTAATAGTTTGTGTTTTGTTTTAGGAGTCACGTGATTCTTGCAATCTTAGATCGTTAGATTTGGAATCTCAGAGAATTGTTGATTCTGCAAATGCTGAAAGCGAAAGAGAAACAAAGATCAACGACGATGATGATGGTGACAAAGGAAAGTCACCAGCACAAAGGAAGAGAAGACAGACTGATGGAGCTGAAACGTTTAAGCCTAGTAAAAGGTCATCCATTGAGATCTCTGATGATGATGACAATGGTGATGATGGTGACAAAGGAAATTCACAACCAAAGAAAAAAGGAAGGCAATATTCAGATGTGTGGACTGACTTTACGGTGATTACTAAGAAGGATCGCAAGGGAAAAACTGAAGAAAGAGCATTGTGCAAGCATTGTAAGTCAGATTTTACTTATAATCCACACAAAAATGGTACAAATTTGTATAGACGTCATTTGAAAGGGTGTAAGCTTAAGCCTAGAAATGGTGATATTAGCAAATGATGATTAATTCAGAAGCAAAGTTGCAATCTAGGAAGATAGATCATATGGTTTTTCGTGAAATGATAGCTAAAATGTATAATTCAGCATGATCTCCCATTTGCTTATGTTGAGTATGAGAGAGTAAGATCAATTTGGAAGTATTTGAATGAAGATGTGAAATTTATCAGCCGAAACACAGCTGCAGCCGATGTTTACAAGTTTTATGAAAATGAAGCAGATAATTTAAAGCGAGAATTAGCTAATCTCCCTGGAAGGATCAGTCTCACTTCTGATTTATGGTCTGCAATCACTCAAGAGGGGTACATGTGTCTAACAACACATTACATTGACAAGAATTGGAAGCTGAACAACAAAATTCTAGCATTTTTTGCTGTACCGCCTCCACATACAGTTACACACTTAGCTATGGAGATTCTTGAGAAACTAAAGGAATGGGGGACTGAAAAAAAGTGTTCTCACTTACTTTAGACAATGCTACTAACAACGATACAATGCAAGAGATGGTGAAAAATCAGCTTGTGTTGCGAAACGATTTGTTGTGTGGAGGAGAGCATTTTCATGTGAGATGTGCAGCACATGTTCTTAATCTCATTGTTCAAGATGGTCTGGCAGTGATTGGTAGTTCGTTGGTAAAAATCAGAAAGAGTATCAAGTATGTTAAAAAATCAGAACACCGGGAGATACTGTTTGCAAAATGTGTGGAATCTGTTGGTATAAAGCATAAGGCTGGTTTTCTGTTGGATGTGAAAACAAGATGGAACTCAACATACAAGATGCTTGATAGGGCTCTCAAGTATAGAGCTGCATTTGCTAATCTCAAAGTTATTGATGGGAAAGACTATAAGTTTTTTTCCTACAAAAGATTAATGGAAACGACTCAATAGTTTGTGTGATTTGTTGGAGCCGTTTGATCAGGTTACTACTCTTATTTCAGGTTCCACATATCCAACTTCCAACTTGTACTTCATGCAAGTTTTGAAGATCAATAACTGGTTGACAGTGAATGAGTTTAGTGAAGATGAAGTTATTAGAATCATGATTGTACCCATGAACGAGAAGTTTGATAAGTACTGGGAAGAAGTAAGTGATTTATTGTTTGATTGCCATGAATACAGTGCTTGATCCAAGGTTGAAGCTAACACTTGCAAACTATTGTTTTGGTAAACTTGATAAAAGTTCTTGTCAACAGAAGATTGAACACTTGAAAAGTAAACTAACTACTTTGTTCGAATCATATGAGAACAAGTCCGTTTTTGCATCACAATCTCAAGAAACACGTGAAACAGATCACCACAGAGATGACAATGAAGGACAAAGAGGAAACTTCAGCAATTACGATGTAAGCACTCCTAAAGTCTCTGTTTGACTAGTTTCAGGTTCTGTTTTTTCTTGGTTTTAAAGTTTCAGGTTCTGGTTGTTAATTTGTTATGTTTTAGTTTCTAGTTTTTCAAAAATTGTAGGTTTTGGGTTTTTAAAACCTGCAGGTTTTTAGTTCGTTGGTTGTTATGTCTGGTTGTTAATTTGTTATGTTTTAGTTTCTAGTTTTTCAAAAATTGCAGGTTCTGGGTTTTTAAAACCTGCAGGTTTTTAGTTCCTTGGTTGTTATGTTTGGTTGTTAATTTGTTATGTTTTAGTTTCTAGTTTTTCAAAAATTTCAGGTTCTGGTTTTTTAAAACCTGCAGGTTTTTAGTTCGTTGGTTGTTATATTTAAGATTCTGGTTATAAAAAAATAGCAGTTTTGGTTTTAAAGTTTCAGTTTTTTAATTCTTATTGTTTCTTATGCAGAATTTCTTAGCTTTTCGAAAAGAGACTGTTGTTGCTAGTGGAAAGACGTCCTTACAAATGTATCTTGATGAATCAACAATAGAGATGAAGAATTTTGAGAGTTTAGATATTCTAAAGTATTGGAAAGATAACTCTCATCGCTATGGAGAATTGGCTTCCATGGCTTGTGATCTTCTTAGTATTCATATCACAACAATAGCCTATGAATCCTCCTTTAGCATTGGAGCTAGAGTTTTGAACAAATATAGAAGTTGTCTTCTCCCAAAAAATGTTCAAGCATTAATATGCAGTCGCAATTGATTAAAAGGTTTTGAAGCATATGAAAATGGTAAGGAAATGTGTTTCATAAGTGTTCAATTTCACAATCTTAGACACTACCTTCTTTCCAATCGATTAACTTGTTTTTTTTTCTTGAAATCTGTAGAGGAGGAGAAAGGATTAATTGGTGAAGATGAGGCACTATCTTCTTTCCAATCGATTGTTGATGATGAAGAAACATCTTGAGTTCTAGTTTCAAATTATTTTTAGGTTTCAGTTTAGTACTTCAGTTTCAGATTTTAGTTTGAATGAAAAATGTGACATTGAGTTTTAGTTTTGTTTCAGACTTTTAAGTCTTTGCCTTCAGATTTTTAATGTTTCAGATTTAAGTGTTTGAGTTTTAAGTTCAGCTTTGGTTTTATAAAACTGCAGGTTATGGTTTTATAAAACTGCAGGTTTAGGTTCTAATGTTCTATACAACTGCAATTTGCAGGTTTCGGTTCTTATAAAAACTGCATGTTCTGTTTTTTTTTTAAACTGCAGGTTTTTGCCATGAATCGAATCATGTTTAAAACACTCAATGTTTTCAAGTCAATGTTTTCAAGTCTGCTATAGTTACTACTTTTTTGATATGCAGTGGAAGCAACGACACTAGAAAACAACATTATTGTGTACTAGTTTGCGCAAGATCTCCATTTCTTTGTTACGGCCTGAACGAGGAAAATGAGCTTATCTTAGTTAGTGTGCTCCAGGGACTATTCGATGAAATGACCCTTCTCCTTAAGTTTGTCTAATCATAGCTTCAGATTTTATAGAACTGCAGGTTTTGGTTTTATAAAACTGCAGGTTTAGGTTCTAATGTTCTATACAATTACACTTTGCAGGTTTCAGTTCTTAGAAAAACTGTAGGTTCTGTTTTTTTTTGTAAACTGCAAGTTTAACTACAGGTTTTGTTTAGTTTGAATGTTTCATGAATCTCAGATTCATGTTCAAATGAATATGTTTCATCATTGATGGTTAATCTGTTTTAACAGTTCAATGTATGATTGTTAATCTGTTTTCACAGGTTACATATCTAAAATGATAGTACATCTGTACATTAAACTTTACAGACCCGTGGGCTGGTCCGCATATCCGATGATCTTTGCGGGACGGGTTTAGACATTGTTTTATCTGTCCGCGGTCAAAACGGACGACCTCGGTCTAAAGAAGAAGCAGACAATGGCGTGTCTGTCCAGGCGGACGCGAACATACCCGTTTGACAGCACTAAGTACAAGCTATATTTTTATTTACTATTTTTAACATTACTAATAATTAAATATGTCAAATCGAACTGATTTAGTTAAAATTGAGTGAAACAAAAAAATTATTAATACAGTATGAGTATACCACGCATATTAAATCTTATTTTACTATTTGCATTGATTCACAAATATTCAAATTAATCATATTGAATCAAAACGAGTACCGAATTTAAACGTACCGTAACAAATAATACCCACAACCCTACGTCTCAAACACATCTGAATAAAAAGGTGAATATCATAACCAAAAGAAGAAGAAAAAAAAACTGTAGTATCGTATTATATTATTACTTTGAAGTTTGGACAAACAAAAGACAATCTAATTATTTTCCAACAAATAGCTTTCTATCAAACCCAAATATACGAAATCACTTGAATATCCTGTTGATATCTCTAAACCAGCTCATATATACGGTGAAGTGAATGATTGATGACCTCCTTCGCTCCTTTTTATTTAAATTTTCACTGCTGACACTTTTATAACATAAAACAACGTTGTCGAAATCTTCTCCTCCATCTTGTTAACTTTTTCACTATATACTGATGGTACTTGTTTTTTTGAGTTTATGGATTGGATGAATCTTGTGGAATATATCATTTATGCTTTATTTAACCATAATTTCATTCATTTTCTTGGAGAGAGATAGTCTTTTTCTTCAGCTACAAAATCATTATATTCTCTTCTCTTTTTTCATTTGTATTTTTCTCCACAATATTTTTATAACTTTTCTATAGCAAACTTGTCATAAAAGTAGGTTTTTCGTTTTTTTTTTTCTTTCAAATTGAGTTTCAATCGTTGACAAAAAACAATTCAGTTTATATATCCAAAAGCTTAATTTAACGTTAAAGTATCACACTCTTAAGTAAATTATGAAAGTCTTGTCTTTCTTTCTTATTAGGTTCCAACTTACAACTACTAAAAATTCATTTATAATTCTTTTAATTAATTTTCTAATCAAATTATTTCGTCTTTTTATTATCTTTTGAATAAATAAATGGAAAGAAAAGAAAAGAAGATACACGTTCAAATAAAGGGAAAAAGTGGGTAACTTAGGAAAGAAAAGAAGACAAAGGTGGTGGAATTATGGCAACCAAATGTCATTAAAGGAAAGAGAGCCACGCTTTCAAATTAGGGAAAGAGAATGGTAGCACTCTAAAGCAAACTTAAAGCAACTATAGATTGATCAAATTAGCTTCTACTTTTTTACTTTGTCGCGAGATGGTTGTTTTATTATATTTTTACTTTCTATTACAATCATAGAGAAGTTTTTTTTAGGATGAATATAGTTGAATAAATACAACAATAAAAATAGGTTGAATTGAGTATATATATATATATAATATATATTTATTTCTGTTAAACAAATAAAAATAAAAAATATTTCTACAACTTACTATTTGTGATGGAAAGTAACATAAATAGATTCACTTATGCCACTACAAGTTTGAAAAGTTGAACAAAGATTTACCTTTTTATTTTTAACAGAAAAAAAAAATATTTTTGTTTTGTTTTGCAATTGGATAGGTAAAAAGGAAACATTTCTTCTATTTATTTTATTTCCTATCAATGTTTATTCCTAGGGGTGATACTAATCATTCAAAGTCCAAATTATTCTCATAAGTCGTAAGGGGTGATACTAATCATTCAATGTTTATTCCTATCTGATCGTATGTGTTTGATGACCCATGCATAGACATGTGGTCTAAATGTCTAACGAATCGAAGACAAAAAGTAGTTGGTGATAATACAAACGCGTAGTAAGTTCACATCATCACGAGTTATGGCCATGCAAAAGTAATCTAAATTAATCCTTTTGTTTTTCGTTCTTTTTTGCTCCTTCGTGCTAATTTATCACCATCGCAAAAATTAATCAATGTATATCATAGAATGATAGAAGTGATCGACCAATACATATCTTATAATTTAGCTTCAATTGTCCGTTTCCCACTTTCTTAAAAAGTTGAATAACTCACATTTCATTAATTTTCTGTCTAAATATAGCATGTGTCTTGGTCGTTAAAAACCAAAATAAAGTTTAAAAACCCTCGAAAACTATTTTCTTGTTAAATTTATATAGCATGTTTTAAACATCTTCATATATACTTGTGTTTTAACCATTTTACTAGATTAGGACCATGCTAGAGCACGGTTGAATTTCCTTTTATTTATATAAAATATCATTCATGTGAGTGTTTTTAAAAGTTATTGTGAATAAAACATTATGCAATAAAATCATATGCTAAATATGAGGACTTGAAATTTTGTTGAGATTTCTTATGATTGTTCCGCGGATTAGCCTAAATTTTTTGAAATTTATCAAATCAATCATAATAAACATTATTTCTGTTATTTTGATATATAGTTGCTAGTATAATCGAAAATCACTCTTTAATCCGCGGAAGAGTGATTAATTATTGAGATTTTGTTGTCTATATATGGTTAATTAAATATTCTGTGGAGATTTTTTTTTTTTTGGAATATCCTTTTAAAAAAAATCTGAAATCAAGATTTAATTAATGGTTAAATGTAACCTATAACCTATCAAATAATCAAATAATTAATTTTATAACCCATATTATATAGTTTACAAAAAAAAATTGTGTACTTTCGTTTTATTATGTAGGGGATATCGTAATACAATTTTCAAGAGAGGAGGCGAGGCCAATTAAGAGTTTGGACTTGGCAATTTCTTCGTATTTGTGTCTTCTCCATTTCCAAAGTCTTGAAAAATGGAAGCAGATGGAAGAAAAAAATTAAATAAGTCATTTTGACCGTTTTCATTATGTTCTCTATATAATCCACTTTCGTTTTGCAATGAAAAATATTCTATTCTATTGATTATTGATATGGCAACTCCAAATAACAAAGAGCATTTCTCGGGTGGACTTGCAAAGGTTTTGGCAGAACAATGGCAAGTTGACGTACGGCTCAAGGCAGTTAATAGTGATGATGAGGGTTCAGCTGTCTCTGCCCACAAACTTCTTCTGGTCTCTTCTTTTCATGCTTCCTTCTCTCTTTGTTGATATCATCATCTAATTCAAGAATCAACCTCTAGGAAGGCTTTTGTTTTTGGGGTGTTGTTAATGAAGTTTTCTCTTTATGTATGTTTGGAATTTGAATAGGCATCAAGATCTGAGGTTTTTAAGAAGATGCTGGAATCAGACGAGCTTAAGACTTCAGCTAAGCAGGTGGAAACAATCACTCTCTCAGATATGAAACAAGAAGAGTTGGAAGCTTTTGATGAGTTTATATACAGTGATGGCTCTATGCTTTCTGACTTTCTGTGAAAGTGAAGCAACATGCTCGGTCACTCTATCTTGCGGCTGATAAATATGAGATTCCGCATCTACGAGACCTATGCAGAACCGAGCTTATATCTTCTCTGAGTTTGTCGAATTCTCTTGACCTCCTTGAGCTCGCTCAAATCCCTTCTGACGAAGTCCTTAATGATGCAGCCTTTGGCTATATCAAAACAAGTCGACGGAGATGATTCCGACGGATTCGAGACTGCCAGCGAACGTGAAATCAGCGATGAAGAAGGAGATGAAGATTGTACTAAAAACGACGCCGTCACTAGTCAGGAGGAGAAACCACAACACTCGGAGAAGAAGAAAGAACAGGTTGAGCTAATGAGTGGAGGAGAAGCCATAACCGACGACGGATCAAACAAGGTGATTCCACTTTGATATCTTTAGGGTTTGGCTAATTCTGGGTTTTAGAGGTTCATTAGCTACGTGCCATTACAATTTTCCTGTGAAAGTTTGAACCTTGGATGAAATTAGTAGAGAAATGCTTTAGAGCTAGTGTTGATAGATATTGAAGATTCGTCTTTTTTTGTTTGTTTGTGTTGAAGGAGAAAGCTATGGCAGAAGCAAATGAAGCTAAAGCGGAAGGAAACAAATTGTTCGTTAATGGCTTTTATGAAGAGGCATTGTCAAAGTACGCTTTTGCTTTAGAGCTTGTGAAGGAGTTTCCTGAGTCTATAGAGCTTCGATCCATATGCCATTTAAACAGAGGTGTATGTTTCCTCAAATTGGTATGTTCTTTAGTATAAGCGGTCAAAGTGTTTATTTGATTACTTCTTGGTCAGTTGAATTTCGATTGAAGATGAGTATAGTTGAGCACTTCGAAGATGCTGTCACGGGTGAGTTCATGAGTATGCAAGCAATAACCGTCTTTCCCCCTTGAGGTTTACTCATGAAACCAATTTATTAGAATAATTAGCTAGGAGTTCTAGGTTAGTTTCTGGCACTTGTTACAGGATAGATAGTTTTTGGTTGTAGATCAGGTTTATTATTGGAAGAGTTCACACTGAGTCTCTGCTCTTCTCATCTGCAGACCTGAAGAAGATCTTAGAACTTGATCCTTCAAGTGATCATGCTAGGAAAGGGATACGACGTCTTGAACCTCTTGCTGCTAAGAAGCGAGAAAAGATGAAAGAAGAGGCTATAAGTAAGTTTGGGGACTACTTAATCATAAAATTGTAGATCTTTTAGCATCTAGATCCTAGAGTGATTCCTTGTGGTTATATATTATTGTCTTATAGACTAACATTGATGTCGAATATATTTGTGTTTGTAGCTAAGCTGAAGGAGATGGGAAACTCGATCTTGGGTCGCTTTGGGATGAGTGTGGACAACTTCAAGGCTGTTAAAGATCCCAACACTCAGTGTTGACAACTTCAAGGCTATTTGTGTTTGTAGCTAAGCTGAGGTAGTTTTAGTTATGTATGGAAGCTTGATTTGGCTTGTGATCCTAGCAGCAGGGGGATCAGAAGTCGGTGTCACGGAGACAGTGGATGACGGCATGTGTGTGCGGATCCGCAGCTTTAATTAGCAATGCTTATACTTTCGTCTCTGTGGAAAACGCAGCCACTTTAGACAAGAAACCAGGAGGTAGTTGCCGTAACTGTCAGGACAGTGGTGCTGTTCTTTGTGAGTCTCACTCTTCTTTCTTTTTGTTTTGTTGTTGTATTGATATAAGACCACAAGATCAAATTGAAAATAAACATATTGAGCACCTTGCTATGTTAAAGGTCAAAATGATTATGTGTTTCCATGAGCTTAATATTCCAAAGTTTTATGTAATATAAAATTTTTTAATAATTGTTTTGTCATTATAGATTATTAAAGTTTGATAATTAATAAACACAAATTAAAAAAAGAATATTCAAATGATTGAGCAACCTTCTTTTGGGTTTTCGGATGATTTTGCTTAAATTCTCTTAGAGTTGATTTAATTAATTTAGTATTAATTAGATGATTAATTAATATGTGAGTAACTAATAGTTGTGGTTACTACAATGCTCAAAATAAGACTAGAAGCAACTGTTATAGTTGTGGTTGCTACCTTCGTTGAATCACGACACTGTATTCCTGTGGTAACCCTTTTTCCCCATTTTCAAGGGGTTTGGATTTCTATGTATCTCCAAAACATAACAAATCGCATATAGTTTTTGATTAAAAAATATAGTGTCGTTAGAGGGGCGAAGAGATAGTTTTTGATTAAAAAATATAGTACCCGACAGCTCCGAAAGGCCGTTCCAGTACGACGACGCTCGACCTATCCTCGACTGGATCTGTTCCTCTCTTCGCCCCTCTAACGCCCTCTCTCCCCAGTGAACTATCACTGTACGTTACTCAGATTCACATCGAATATCTTACCTACTTCTCAATGTTGTTTGGTTTCCGGATTTGGTTGAATTAAGAGTCTGGTTTGGTGAATTAATAAGTATATATTCCAGTTTGATGAAGCTTGAATTGTGTCGCAATCATTGTCGTTATACTTTCGATTGTTGTTGTTACTAGCTAGCTTATTTTCTCGTTGATCAGGCATATTTTTAACAATGAATCAGATTAGTTTGTTCATATATATATTAGTGGTTAATGTGTTGTTTCTCTTGTTTTTGGATCCAGATATGATCAATTTCAGAGACAAGGTACACTCTTAGAGCTAGGTAATTCCATTGTAACAAAATTCTGCTTTTCTCGGCTTTGGGGCAGAAGAAAGCATTAAAGAAGTAAGGTTATACTTTCTGTTTCATGCTTTAAGATAAATTTATACTATTATAAGGTTCTTAAGGATTTTTTTGCCAAGGACTTAGTATGTACACTGTGTTTTATTGACATATGGTGCACTGCTATCCTTGTTAGAAGTTATTTTATTTTCTTGTCACTGATAGGTCATGAGGCATTTAAGTTAGTTCCCTGTGAGAAATTTCCAGGGAATTTGTTTCACATCACTTGGATTATCATTTATGACTACATTCAGGTTCTTATTGGTGTGAGATTTCCATTATGGTATCAGAGTGTTCATAATTACTGCACTAGCTTTTGTTGATGTAATCGTCTATATATATACCAATCAGTACATCAGCACCGCTGACAGTTTCCTTTTTTTAATCAACATAGATGCAACTTTGGCGCATAAGGCTGAAGCCTTGGAGTTGCAGAAGCAGCTAAGGCGGTTACAGACTCAATATGATTTACTCACCGGCCAATTTTCAGATCTGATTCAAGGGAGACGTGCTCGGGTTGCTGCAACTTCTGCTGTCACTGGACAGATAACAGCTATAGAAGAAAGCTTATCTGCTAAAAATTTGTAGGTTTGGTACATGTCCTCACACTATGTAAAGTGAAATGTAGAATTCTTTTGGTCTTTGATAAGTTTGTGATGTTTTCTTTCGGTAATTTCCTGTGATTTAGATGAATGGAGATTTGGGAAGACGGCTTCCACTTCGCAAGAGCTGGCGCATTATCATTCCAGAAAAGGTGTCCTTCGTACCCCTTATTTGTTGGTTTTAGCTTTCCCTATCCGGTGAACCACCTTAAATCTAGTTGGCTTGAATGCATTATACTTTTAAATTAGCATCACTCGGGTGAGGAACTTAAGCTGCATAAGATAGTTGCATATCTGGTAAATATTTTGAAAGATCGATTAGTTAGATTGGTTATTTTATCTGTAGACAGGATATCATTTATGGAACTTTTCTAGTAGTTATCTGTATGAAGAGTTTTATGGAGGCAGGAAGTTGTATTTTCTTAGATGCTTCTTTTGGTTGATAGATCAAGAAGTGGGTTTTTGACAGCTAGCAGAGCAGTTTTCTTACTGATATATTCTATAATATACAGTATGCATCATAGTAAAAGTCATCAACTCGTTTAGCCAACTTAATTGGTTGTTTCATATGTGCAGAAGACGGAGTCTGCTTAGCATACTGTGATTTTCAGGACTACTTGGCTGGAGATTGAGCCTGCACAAAGGAGCTAAATCAGTGGTTTGCAAAGCAGCTAGACAGAGTAAGTGCATGGAATTAGTGGTGAATCAATTGCTGATTATTTTAATTTCTCTTCCTCTTATAGAAAAGTCAAGCTAGCTGAGATCTTATTGGTCGTACCTAGTGACAAATGCTATGGTTTGACAATTTCTGAGAATGAAGAAAGTATCAACTGATATTCATCTTGCACCGTTTTATGCACTTGTTTAATGTTTATTCGCTATCATGTCAGGGGCCATACCGTTTAAGTTGCAGATGAAGGAAAATCGAAATGCTCACAGGTTAGTTTTGATGATACATCAAACATGTTTCAAGGTAACGTTCCTATAGTGTGACTTTTGTTTTTCTGATATACTATTATGTTGCCTAAAATATGTAACTTCCCTCTGTATAATAAAAATCCTCCGTTTTGTTATTGTGCATAATTCTTACTTGTTAGAAGCCATTGTCCATCTAGAACTTGTCTATTTACATTGCTGCAGATTTGGAACAGCCACAACATCAACGTGTAGATGAACTGCAGTGGCTCCGATCCATGTATGTATTATTTGGTACTCCAGCAATATAATTTTCAGCTTTCACTTTGATTGTTACTCTGGATTTGAATATTTGAATATAGTCGTTTAGTTGAGAAAAAAATGTATACAAGGGTCTCTCTAAGAGAAACTAGAGACCACTTTATGGCATATAAAATAAAATTGTGGAATTTTCACGCTTACAATTTTTCTCACTCTCTAAGGCATTTTCCTGGTTATTCACAGCTTTGGAAAAAGGGAGAGACAATGGATTGAAGCCCAGGTCGAGAATGCGAAACAACAAGCTATTCTCTTGACGCTCAAATCTCAAGTAACATCAGTTGAAGCTCATATTCATTTTGATCTACATTCTCTAGGGTAGAAGAACATGAAACATTGAAGCAAGACATTGATAAAATCATCTTTTTGACACTTTAACTTGTCATACTGTATTCCGGTGATCATTTTCATAACTGTGCAGGAGAAAACAGGCAGATCTAGTTGAAGAAATCTCGACCCTTTATAAGAAAGAAGAAAAACTCTTATCTGAGGTTTGTTTATATACTCAATTCTTTGACATTTCAAGTATCAACTATAACAAGTAGACAGTTCTGTGAATATATAGTCTCTTCTTCCTTTTAGACTATTCCCGAGCTATGTTGGGAGCTTGCTCAACACCAGGACACCTATATCTTGCAAGGTATTAAGCATTTACTTTTTGCTCCTTACCTGTAGCTTATGCATATTTTTTGGGCTTATATATGCTTTTGCTCATCATAAATTGTAGGTGACTACGATCTAAAGGTCATGCGTCAAGAACTGTATAGTAGTAAACAGAAAGTGGTACGTTGGCATTAAATTTTAATTGTATACTTTTAGTTAAATCTCTTCGAGATATGTTGGCCACAAGATTTGCATGGTGTTTTTTCCATGTCTGAGATACAAAGATCTACTTGTCATTATGTCTTTGATATCCCAATATATTGTCACAGTTCATCAGACACCTGATTAATCAGCTTGCTAGACACCAGTTTTTGAAATTAGCATGTCAGCTAGAAAAGAAAAACATGCTTGGAGCATTCTCTCTGCTAAAAGTAATCGAATCTGAACTCCACAGTTACCTCTCAGCCACAAGAAGCCGTGTGGTATGGGTTTCAGAGATAGTTACAGTCCATGCTTTCTTTCAACTATCGGGTATTGAAACTAATTCATCTTTTCCCTATATATACAGGGACGATGTTTGGCACTGATCCAAGCTGCATCTGATGTGCAAGACCATGGAGTAGTAGATGACAGTGACAGTTTTTACATGGAGTTAGAGATCTCTTGACCATTCACTCAAGTAATCAATGCTACCGTTTTACATGATTTTTCCCTTTTGTCTGATATTTCCTAACCTACTTAAGGCTGATGATCTTCATTTTTTCCTGTACTAGATGCTCAAGCCGGGTTATCAGGTTATGTCTCAGCTCCAGCCATCATTCAGCAGATAGTTGCTCTTCAATCAGATATATCGTCTCTTCAGTCTGACCTTGAGAATTCCCTTCCAGACGACAGAAATAGATGCATTAATGAGCTGTAAGTCCAAAATCCTCATAACATTCCTCATTCTCTATTACGACCTCATGTATCACTATTGTCTCTTCTCTGTTTCTCAGGTGTACCCATATTCAGAACCTGCATCAACTACTCTTTGCGTCTTCTACTACGGCACAACCGATATTGACACCATGGGTAAAAGAAATCTCAGTTACCATTGTTTGACTTTAACCTTATCCAAGACCTGGAGTTTAACTCATTTTGTTTCTCCCTTGTAAATATTAGCTGTTGATGAAAGAACTTGATGAAATGGGGAAAATCACCTCCAAACTATATGTAGCAGTGGAAGAAGTCATGCTTGAGCTCGACAATAAAAAAGAAGGTGAGTCTTCTTAATCTGTTCATCTAAATTCCTCTTCCATGAACTGCTATATATGTATTATAGCGATATTGAAAATTTGAGTTTACTGCTATCGTTGCAGATCGTGGAGCATAATGCCAAGGACGTGGAACTTCAAAGGCGAGTATTTGTGGACTTTTTCTGCAACCCAGAGAGACTGAGAAACCAAGTGAGGGAACTCAATGCGCGTGTCCCTGACCGTGCTTGCCAAACCTCATCTAGGTAAAAAAGGGGGTCAAAAGTATCATATTCGGAAGCAACCTAACTCTCTCGATAACAATAGCACTATATAGCAGCAAGGGATTTTAACAAAACAGGAGATTCATCAATCCCAAGAACTCCATTTGAACCTGCTTCACATGTATGCAACGCATCTCTACGAACGTTAGTTCCCACTTATTGTGGTTCTTTAGCAATCACTCGCACATAATTTTCTATCATCCATATAAAAGTCGATCTCTTTTCTCAAAAAATGATTCTGCTTCTAAAGAACCACATTCTCTTATACCATCGACTCTTTTTCTTTCTTCATATATATAGCATCAATTTGTAAACGGTATGTAGTTTGATCTCAGTCTCGTACTATTTTCCAAGATGAATAAAAAATCTCTTCGTATCGTCAAAAATTTATGGCATGCCACTTGGGTTAACCGAACCAAACTGACCTGAGCTGACTTTTTCGGTTCTTGTTTAACCAAAATACTAGTAATATTTATCGAAATTAACCGAAAATAAATGGTTTGGTTCGTTTCGGTTCTTGGTTAAATTTACTGATTAAAAACGGTTAAAACTGTATAATGTGGATTAAGTGGGTAAATAGGTTCGTTTTAATTTGAGTATTAATGAAAACCGATCTAATTTTGGTATAGTCAATTAATTACGACAAAAACACTGATCGGTTCTACCCAAACCAAATCAAAATTCTCACGTAACCAAACCTAAATTGAAAATATGCTAATTGGCTCAGCGGAGAAAATCGAAACCAAACCAAAACCACAACTTTTCGGTACAGCTAGATTGGGGCCCTGTTTTAAAAATCTCCGCGTAGAACCGATTATACCCCGCAAAATCGCTAGGTTCACTCTCTGCCTCGATTAATGACTAATCCCCGCCTAGCATTGATTATCCAATTATGTCCGTCTAATTTGATTATAATCTGTCTAATCTGAGTACTTCCTGCTTAATTTTGTATATACCGGTTATTTTAAAAGCCAAATATAAATCAAATATGTATATATTTTTGTTATTTAGACATTTAAATTAAGAGTTTATGATGTTTTACAATAACTAATGTACAAAATTTTAATGACAAATTATAAAATTTTCTTTTGAAATTATATTTTTATGTGTTTACGGTAATTTTAAAGACAATACTATAGTTTTATATTTTATTTGATATATTTTTTTTAACATAAACAGAATTAATCATAAATTTAATTCTATATATTTGAATTTTATTATTAAATTAATAAAATAACCCTAAAACTAGTCCCTTATTAATCCTTGTTTAATCCCCAATTTTCTTGCTAGGCGCTAGACCCACTCCAACCACCAGACTAGCGCCTAGCGATTTCTAAAACACGGGATTGAAGTATTATGTTGCTCGGTGCAAAACGACAGTCCTAGTCAAAATCGTGATTTAGGCCATCTTGTTGCATTCACTTGCCATGTAAAAGTTTTTTTTTTTTTCTGTTTCCATGAAAGAATAACAAAAATATATTATTGAGACATCAAATTCAGAACCTATCCACTAACGAGGCAACAAACAACAGTGTGAATTTCAAAATTTCATTCAGGGGCAATCATATAATTTCCCACAACCACCGGCGCTGAAGAAAAAGAAAAAGGGCGATCGGTGATGAGCAGCGCGAGACTGTGCTCTCTCGTGGCGGAGCTAGGTTACGAAGGCGCCGGAAAATTAGATCCCGACAGCTTCGAATGGCCGTTTCAGTGCGACGATGCTCGACCTATCCTCGACTGGATCTGTTCCTCTCTTCGCCCTTCCAATGTCCTCTCTCTCGCCGAACTATCACTGTATGTTCTCTTTTTTTCTTTTTTCGCTACCATTCTCAGATTCAAATCGAATCTCTCACTTTGGTTTCCGGATTAGGTTGAATTTTGTTTTGGTTTTGGTGAAATGGGTATGTATTCCATTTTGGTGAAGCTTGAATTATCGCAATTAGGCTAATCATTGTGGTTATACTTTCGACTGTTGTTGTTAGCTAAGCTTATTTTCTCACTATTCAATGCCTTGCTGCATTTTAGTTTTACCGGAACTTATTAGCAAAGATTCAGATGCATTTCTTTGCCGTTAAAGTCCATGTGCTTCTCTCTATGTAGTTAGTTCATATATCAGTGGTTAATTGGTTGTTTTTCTTGTTTTTGGATCCAGATATGAGCAATTTCAAAGAGATGGGAAGCTCTTAGAGGTAACTCCTTGTGTCATTCTTCTGTCCTCGGCTTTTTAAGGGTTTCTTACGCTTTTAATTCCCCTGCCTTCTTACTATGCATTTTTTTGCATGGAGTCAGGGCGAGGATCTGGACCAGGCTTATGATAGCATATCAGCATTTTCTTCCAGGAGAAATAATCAGGAGGCGGTTTTTGGAGCAGAAGAAAGTATTAAAGAAGTAAGGTTAGACCTTCATATCCTATATGCGATTCTGTACTTTCTGTTCCATGCCTATTATAATGCTCTTGAGGAATTTTTGCCAAGGACTTAGTTTTACATCACTTGAAACAAGTACAACTGTCCTGGTTTCTTAGTGTGGGATATAATGTGTGCACTAAGTTTATTGACCTATGGTGCATGGTGTGGGTTAATTTTGTTGACAACTTCGGTTCCTTAGGTCATCAGGCATTTGCATTAGTAATTATAAGTTTCTTTGTGGTGTTTTTATATAATTATATTCTGTTATTCTGATCACTTGGATTTTCATATTATGCCCTTCAGGTTCTTATTGTGTAAGATCTCCTTATGTTCTCACAGGTGTTCATAAGTGAACGAGATTTTGTTGATGTAGCTGTGGATACCAATAATTACATCAGTAACACTGATAGTTTCTTTTTAACTGACAGAGATGCAACTTTGGCGCATAAGGCTGAAGCCTTAGAGTTGCAGAGACAGCTAAGGCGGTTACAGACTCAGTATGATTTGCTCACTGGCCAATCTTCAGCTCTGATCCAGGGGAGGCGTGCTCGAGTTGCTGCAACTTCTGCTGTCACTGGACAGATCACAACAATAGAAGACAGCTTATCTGCTAGAAATTTGCAGGTTTGATACATGTCCTCACACGATTGTTAAGTGGAATGTGAAATTGTTTTGGTCTTTGATAAGTTTGTGATGTTTACTTTTGATATTTTCCTGTGATTAAGATGAATGGAGTTCTAGGAAGACTGGCTTCCACCTCTCAAGAGCTGGCACATTATCATTCCGGCGAAGGTTTCCTTCTTATACCTTCTCTATGGTTTTACTTTTCCATACCTGGTGAACTACCCTAAATCTTCTTTGAAGCTGAATTTTGTAAATGGCTTTAATGCACTATACTTTTAAATTAGTTACATAAGGTAGTTGCGTATCTGGTAGTTATTTGAAAGATCAATTACTTAGATTGGTTTCTCTCTGTAGCTAAGATTTGATTTTTGGAATTTTTCTGTTAGTTATCTGTGTTAAGAGTTTCATGGAGGCAGTAAGTTGTATTTTCTGAAGACGAAGTAGGGGGTTTTGACAGCTATGTCAGTAAATTGTCATCAACTCGTTTAGCCAACTTAATTGGCTGTTTCCATATGTGCAGAGGATGGAATTTACTTAGCATACTCCGATTTTCAGGCCTACTTGGCTGGAGATTCAGCCTGCACAAAGGAGCTAAATCAATGGTTTGCAAAGCAGCTAGACACAGTAAGTGGATGTCATTGCTGATGATTTCAGCTTCTCTTCCCCATATAGAAAAGTCAAGCTAGTTGAGATCTTATCCATAGTATGGTTTGACCATTTCTGAGAATGGAGAAAGTATACTGTTATTCATCTTGCACCAATTTATGCACTCAGCTTAATGTGAACTTTTCTGCTATCATATCAGGGGCCATACCGTTTAGTTGCGGAGGAAGGAAAATCAAAATGCTCATGGGTTAGTCTTGATGATACATCAAACATGTTGCGAGGTAACTTTACTACAGTGAATTTTGGTTTTTCAGATGTACAGTTACGTTGCCTGAAATGCGTATATCCCTGTGCAGTTATGTAACTTCTGTATAAGAAAAATCCTCCGTTTTATAATTGTGCATGATTCTTACTTGTTCGACGAAGCTACTGTCCATCTTTAACTTATCTATTTACAATGCAGCAGATTTGGAAAAGTCACAGCATCAACGTGTAGCTGAACTGCAACGGCTTCGATCTATGTATGTATTATGTGGTACAACGGAAATATAAATTTCAGCTTTCCCCTTGACTGTCGCTCTAGATTTGAATCAAATCTTTTAGTTCAGGAAATTGTATATGTACAAGGGTCTCTCTTGCTACTTGGCCAGCCTAAAAAAATACTGGAGACCATTTAGTGGCACAGACAAGTTTTTGTATTTTCACGCATACAAGTTTTCTCACTCTCCTAAGATTTTTCTTGTTATTCACAGCTTTGGAACAAGTGAGAGACAATGGATTGAAGCCCAGGTCGAGAATGCTAAGCAACAAGCTATTCTCTTGACGCTCAAATCTCAAGTAACATCAGTTGAAGCTCATATTCATTTTGATCTACATTCTCTAAGGTAGAAGAACATGAAACATTGATAAAATCATCTTTGACACTTTACTTGTCATACCGTATTCCAGTGATCATTTTCATACCTGTGCAGGAGAAAACATGCAGATCTAGTTGAAGAAATCTCGACCCTTTATCAGAAAGAAGAAAAACTCTTATCTGAGGTTTGTTTATATACTCAATTCTTGACATTTCAAGTATTCTCTTTCCTAAACTATAACAAGTTGGTACTTCTTTGAACTACATACTTGCTTAATCTGTTCTTCTTTTCAGACTATTCCTGAACTATGTTGGGAGCTTGCTCAACTCCAGGACACCTATATCTTGCAAGGTATTCAGCATTTACACTTTGCTTTTACCTGTAGCTCTTGGATAATTTTGGGCTTTCATATGAATTTACTCATTATAACCTTCTAGGTGACTACGATCTAAAGGTCATGCGTCAAGAGCTGTATATTAGTAAACAGAAAGTGGTATGTTGGCCTTCAGTTTTATTTGTATTTCTTTTAAAATTGACATTTTCAAGATATATTTGCCGCAGTACTGCGTGTTTTCCTTGTTTGAAAGACCAAGATCTACTTGTCAATCTGTCTTTCATTTCGGAAAATTTTGTTGCAGTTCATCAATCATCTTGTTAATCAGCTAGCAAGACACCAGTTCTTGAAATTAGCATGCCAGCTAGAAAAGAAAAACATGCTTGGAGCATTCTCTCTGCTTAAAGTAATTGAATCCGAACTTCAGGGTTACCTCTCCGCCACAAGAAGCCGTGTGGTATGGTCATAGTCATAGTTTCAGTGTACTCTTTCCTGCAACTTTCAGATAATGAAACTAATTAATTTTATCACTATATATACAGGGGCGGTGTTCAGCACTGATTCAAGCTGCATCCGATGTGCAAGAACAAGGAGCAGTAGATGACCGTGACAGCTTTTTACATGGAGTTAGAGATCTCTTGAGCATTCACTCAAGTAGTCAACACTGTCGTTTTACACAATTGTTCCCTTTTGTCTGGTATTTTCCAAAACTAATTTAGACTTATAACCTTCATTTCTCCGTGTTATAGATGCCCAGACCGGACTATCAAGTTATGTCTCAGCTCCAGCTATCATTCAGCAAATAGTTGCTCTTCAGTCAGATTTGTCGTCTCTTCAGTCTGACCTCGAGAATTCCCTTCCAGATGACAGAAATAGATGCATTAACGAACTGTAAGTGCAAAATCCTCATAACATTCCTCATTCTCGTACACAGAAACAAGCATTTACGAGCCTCATATATCGCTATTGTCTTTTCTCTGTTTCTCAGGTGTACCCATATTCAGAACCTGCAGCAACTACTCTTTGCGTCTTCAACTACGGCACAGCCCATATTGACACCATGGGTAAAACAGATATCAATTCTCAGTTACCAATTTTAGTCGTTAATCTAAACCAATAGATGGATGTTTAACTCATGTTGTTTCCTTCATGTAACATTAGCCGCTGATGAAAGAACTTGACGAAATGGGGAAAATCAACTCCAAACTCTCTACAGCAGTGGAAGAGGTCACGCTCGAGCACCGCAATAAAAGAGAGGCGAGTCTTAATCTGTTAATTTTAGTTCCTCTCGCCAAAATGGATATATATATGTATTAGAGTGAAATAGAAAATTTGAATATACTATAATTGCTGCAGATCGTGAAGCATCACGCAAAGGACGTGGAACTCCAAAGGCGGGTATTTGTGGACTTTTTCTGCAACCCAGAGCGGTTGAGAAGCCAAGTGAGGGAACTCAACGCACTCGTTCGTGCTCGCCAATCCTCATCGTAGAGGTCCTCACAATAAGTACATAGCACAAGTGATCTCTCTTAGTTTTTTCCTTTTCAAGTTTGTCTTTTCACTTCCTTTGTGATTGTATACAGAAGGGCCTTCTAGTGGTTGATTGATTTTTCTTACTGCTCATCTTCTTAATTTTGTTTCTAAGTTTCGTGGTTTCTTTTCTTGTGCACCCATTCTTCTATTTATTTGGGGTTATTTGAGCTTTCTTCTTTCGTTTCAAAGTATTTTCAGTTCATGTTACAGTATAACTCTTCTTTCGCCTCTTGTTTCTTTGTTTTGGTCTTAATTCATTCTCAAAAAGATAGATCTCCGATCTCATGCATCTCCCCGTTGACGATCCACCACTCTGATTTCTCTTCTTTCTTCTTGAGTGACGACGGTAGAGAAGGGGATTTTGTTCCGCCGTCTTGGCTGACCTGCCTCCGTTCTCATGAACCCGAGCAAGGAAGCTCCGTTTTGAAGCGAACCGATGACGGAGGAGAGCATAGCTGGTGAGCGTCACAGAGTGAACCTATTTAGGTATTATGATTGTACCAAACCGTTTTAGATTTATACCATAACCAATTCGGTTTGCGTTCTTTTTTTCCAAAAATCTTTTTTCTTTCCTTTGATTCGGTTTGATTTGTAAAAGTAAAACAAGAAAGAACGAAATAGCTAAAGGCCAACATATATAGTGATAGAGCAGAACAGTCACAGATTAGCCAATAACGAGCAATACATGTAAATATGTCCTCTCTCACTCTAGGTTAGCTAATAAATCGTACGAGTTCTGCATGAAACTAATCGGCAGCGTCTTCATTATAGATGGAGCAGCAAATTTGCATATGCCTAATTGCTTTCCTGATGATGCATGACGACCTTGTTGTTGTGGTTTTGATGAGGCCTTTTTCTCAGCGATGTTTAGACTTGACTTGATCAGTGGCTCTGCATAGTTAACGTTAAGATCTTCCACATGGTCTACAAAAGCGTGAACAAGACTACCACACTCAAAACCTTGGATACGGACAATCTTAACAGTGTTCCTTTCAGGATTGAAGTATAAAACTCTAATTGGTTCACTCTCATCCGAAGAAACGATTTCACCAGTACTCGTCACTCCAATGACGCAATCAAATTTCGCACCGCCGAGATCACCATCACCAAAAGTAGAGACATAATTCGACCATTCATGTTTCTTGACATCCTCTAGAATCCACACACACAATTGGACATTGGTTATTCCACCGTTGGCTTCATGCATCCAATAAATCCCACCTAGTTTACTCTTATAGTTTACCAATGTAACACGAGCTTGATGATTAAAGCAGCTTGCATCAACAAACTTGAATTTCTCAGACCTAACATCAAAGCAAACTACAACAAAACCCGGTTCTCTCAATCGTTTAGCTAAGTAAAACAAAACCCCATTGATGCATATCCCTTTATTAAAAGGATGAAGCTCTAACTCTAAGGGACATGAGATCTTCCTCCAACTCATTTTTCCAGTCCCTAATATCAGAATATAATAATAAACCGTTTCAAAACAAAATCTATCTGCGATGGTACTATGAGGTCTACTGAACTCAACCAAATGCAAAACCTTGAAACGCTTATCAATTGAATCAAACCCTAGAAAGAATCTCGAGTTGAATCCCGTTGTCTTCGTTTTAGGTAAGAACACACGTTGTCCTGTGTCAGGGTTATATATCACACACAGAGCATCCTCCCCACCCTTGTTTTTCAAGCTCGGCACACTAGGAAAACATAACAAACCAGAGGTATAGCTACACGTACAGTCGTCTCTGAACATGGACTTACAAGGGAAGTCCACATGACAATCGGTGGCCGCTACTTCAAGAGAAGACTTGTCATCATCATCTGGATTCTGAGGCGACGAGAAGAAGCGCCATTCACTGGATTGTTTGATGGCGAATAAGAGACGTGGACGAGCCCATGATCTGGTCAAGAACAGTTCGGTGAAAGATGGACTGCTAAGCATGACCCCCATAGTTTCGACACGCAGAGAAACCTAGATATGGACTTTGCAGGCAACCTTGAGAATATTTCGTTAAAGAGATCAGTCGGAATGGAATCAAAAGTTTCTCCGTTACTCATGATCGTTGTTTTGTACGTGCTGATCATAGGAAGGATCAGAGAATACAATATGAATACAATCACACTCCAATAAATATATATATATATATATATATATATATATCAAGTTTTAGGGTTTAAGGTTTCTAGGGTATGCCTCTATATAAAAGAAGTTCGTAATTAGGGTTAAGTTTTATAGCTTATTAATATTGGTTAATTATACTAACTAATAACTAAAATGACAATTTTCTTGTCTTTCAGCAAGATATTTAGTTTTATATTTACTATCATATTTTTTACTAGAACTTTCTATTTATTTCATGTATAATTTATATATATGAAAAATTACTTTCTCTTCAATAGTCTAAATACAAAAATATAACTCAAACAAACATAGAAATTAATTTAAAATTAACACAACAAGTTTATTTTATGTCTTTATAGGGATAAATACATGTATATTCATCATTTATAATCTTATTATATAAAATTGGGTTTTGAAAGTTAGCCATTAACAAGATTTTGACATATGTCAAGTTTAAATCAATCTGAGATTTTAGCATGTGTAAAAGTTATTATTTAATAGGAGGTATTTGAGATTACAACAAAAATAAAATATTTTGTTTTAAGAAATAATAATAATGTAAAAAGATAATTATCAAAAAAATTACAAAAATTTAAAGTTTTTTGTAAATAATTATAAGAAGATTATATATATCTTATAATATAAAGTTGGGTTTTGAAAGTTAGTTATTAACAGTATTTTGACATGTGTCAAGTTATTAATACGAGATTTTAACATGTGTAAAAATTAATATTTAATAGTAGGGATTTGAGATTATGACAAAAAACAAAATTTTTTTTTAAACAATATTCTTATTACTAGATTAGGACCCGCGGTACACCCGCAGGAAAAATTATTTATAACTAAAACATTTAAATTATAAGTTGTATTTGTTGGTTAAATATGTTATAATTATATAATAATTAATAATTTTAAGATAATTCAAGATAATTTAAATATAAATTCAAATAAAAATGAAAGAGAATCATATATTTATGTTTGAATCAGGTAGAAAGATTTCATTATTTTTTAAAATCTTACCTATAATTAAATTTAAAATTTTTGGTAACTAATATTAAAGTTAATGCATTAAATGTAAAAACTTTCTAAAAAGTATTTTTGAGCAAAAACTGCTGCAAAAATACTAGTATAGATATAAAGCTGTGTTTGAAAGTTAGTCATTAATATAATTTTGACACGTGTCAAGTTATTAATCTGAAATTTTGATGTGTAAAAGTTAATATTTAATAGGAGGGATTTGAGATTATGACAAAAAACAAAAAAATTGTTTAAACAATATTCTTATTATATATAGTTTGGTTTTGAAAGTTACCAATTAACAGGATTTTGATATTTGTAAAAGTTAATATTTAATAGGAGGGATTTAAGATTATGACAAAAAACAAAAAAAATGTTTAAAAAATATTAATAATGTAAAAAGATAATTATAAAAAACTTTAAAAAATTAAACAGTTTAAAAAAAATAATTATAAGGAGATTATATATTTCATAAAATTCGAAATTATAACATTATTTACTTATTTTTAATTTTAAGTTATTAATTCAACAAAAAAATAGAAAAGAGATTAAGAAAAATGTACAATTAATTATTAAATCTAAAAAATGTAAATACTCACTTCTATATAATCATAGATCGTCTCACATTTTTCACCAAACAAAATAATTTATTCAAAAACACAGCTTTAAACTTTGTTTTATTGGTAAAATTTTTTAATGGGAAGTTAAAATTTTGCTTATTTTTTTAAACCAAAACTTTCTCCTACTTTCTCCTTTTTTCAGTTTGAAATAGGTAAGATTAATATGCTGACCCAAAAAAAAATGTAAGATTAATATATGCATCTACTTTTTCTAAAACTGTATTGTAGTATTTTTAGATTGTTTTATTTAATTTATATTTTTATCTTTGATTGAGATTCATATATTACTGTGCTTATAATTTTTTATTATTTCTTTAATTATGTCAAATTAATTTTCTTCTAATTTCTCAACCTTGATTGGTTGTTCATAGACCTTTATGCAAACATAAATGTACAATTCATTCAATCCCAAAAGAAGATAAAGAGTAAGGATAAAATAAGCTAATCAAACACAAGCTTACAACAAACATAGATAGATAAATTGGAAAACATAAACCGTTTTTGATATATCCATAGGAGCTCGGAGACAAAGGCTACATCATGATGTGTCAAAGACACTTCCACGAATATATTCGAAAATTTAAGATTAGTTACTATCAAAAGATTTTGTGACGTTGGAAAAGAGTTTTTAGTCCTATTGGTTGTCGGAGCATGTCACTTTGAGATAACTAAATGACGTGAACATGTTCTCTCCACACATGAGGAGGGCAGAGCTAAGGTTCTCTCCATGGTGGACGAGGTTGGACGCATGCAAGTTTATCTCCCCAAGGGAGAAAGGCGGAGCCAATGTTCTCTTCATGGTGGAGGAGGTTGGACACAAAGTTCTCTGCATAAGGGAGGAGGGCGGAGACGAGGTTCTCTCCATGGTTGGTCATACATTATTGTAATGATACATCATTGATTAGTATACTATGTAATATATTTTTTATTCGAGAAGTTTGAAACGACCCGACCCATTTTTTTTTTTGAATTAATAATAAATAATAAATAATAATAATAATAATATATAAACTACAACTAGTGGTCCCATACCCACTAGCCACCTAACCACAATCACAACCAAACAGCGGAATAACCAATACCAATATCCAAAACAATATCCAATAATAAACCAAACAACAATAATCATAGAACCAGCAACCTAGCAATGTTCTAATGACCCAACTCTAGTAACCTAGCAATGCCAGACAACATCCAATCGAGTCCCTAGAACATCTCCTCTTCATTGCCTTGATTCCACGATCACACTTTGTTTCTCTCAAAAACGGCCAAAGTCGACTAATGAGACAAAAGAATCGACTTAAGGGTTTTCCTCTTCCTTTTGCCCAAAACGCAGAAAACTGAACCTGCATCGACCGATGCACCTTCTGCATCGACCGATGCACCTTCTGCATCGACCGATGCAATCCCCAAACCGGGATTTCGGTTTGCGGATGTTACAATTCTCCCCCACCAACATAGATTCGTCCTCGAATATCGAACAACCATCAGCCAAGGACTCCCGTGCGACCGTCTCCACGACCCGCACTCCTCCGACCGATCTATGAAAGATCACCTCTAGGCGATAGACTCACGCTCCAGGCATTATTTGCTCTCGACTTTTGGACTTTCCTTTACTCATAGGCCTAAATCTTGAGTTTTTATTGGCTCCTTATCAGAACTAAGTCTGCATGCCATAATGTTGGCTCCTCATCGGGCCTAAACCCGCATGCCATAATACATAAGGAAAAATCCAATACTCGTCTCTCGGGTTGCCACCCTACAGCGCGCCCCCAGATCGTCATCCAAAGTCGATATACGAACCATACTCCCTAGCCACAAAGTATCAGAATATGGCAGTACTAGGAGAACCTAAGTTCCCCAAGAGTCGCGAGCAAACAATTCTGAACACGTCTGAGTCCTATCCATATCCAGGTTTCCTTCCCGTGGCTCGCGTCAGACTTCTCAATGTCCTCCCAACCACATATCCCCTCACTGGGATAGCTCATGACCACACATGGATCATCTCACTGCCACAAGGGCCGCCATAAAGGCCAAACAAATGTCCTAAACAGGACCGCCACCAAGGCCAAACAAATGTCCTAAACAGGACCGCCACCAAGGCCAAACAAATGTCCTAAATGGAACCGTCACAAAGACCATCTGTCCCGAAAGACCGTCACAAAGACCATCTGTACCGAAGGACCGCCTAAACAGGCACTCTCGCTAAACAGGACCGCCACCAAGGCCAAACAAATGTCTTAAACAGAACCGTCACAAAGACCATCTGTCCCGAAGGACCGTCACAAAGACCATCTGTCCCGAAGGACCGCCTAAACAGGCACTCTTTTGATTCACCATTAGACTAAAGTCTTTGATTTTGTCTAGATTTTTATTTTTCTGTTTTACTCACACGCTTTTGTTTCTTTTCTCTTGTGTGTTTCAGGTATATGCCTAAGCCGCACACCAGGAAAAATCAAACAGGTCTTACCTTGAATCTTACAAACCAAGAGTTAGGAAGACTAGAGCGTGACAACAAAAAAGCAGCCAAATCAACAAAGATGGTCAACCCAATCATATTGAGACCAGATGAGGCTGGAATTTTGAGAGATCAAGAGGGTCATGTGCGCAACGAACAAGGCCAAAAACTTGATGCTGAAGGACGGGTCATTCAGGAAGAACTCGTCGTTGCGGATGAGAATGCACGTTGTGTCGATCGACGCAACCAGGAAGGCATCGACCGACGCAACGATGGCGTCGATCGATGCAATGCCAGAGCCGATGCGAAAAATGTTCAGAGGCGACGGGACGACAATGGAGAGCTTGTCAAAACTCTTGCAGACTTTAACAGACCAGATTTTTTCTATGAGAACCGCTCTGCAATTGTCCCTTCTCCATTCCCCAGGAATGATTTTGAGCTGAAGCCTGCCTACTTCGCTCTTGTTGGACAAAGGCCATTCCAGAACTTGCCGCATGAGAAGCCTCTAGACCATATTGAGCACTTTGCGGATATAGTCACCAGCATCAAGGCTAATGGAGTCATAGAGGACTATCTATATTGCAAACTCTTCCCCTACTCTCTTGTTGGGAAAGCTTCTCATTGGCTAAGGCAACTCAAACCAGGATCTCTGACAACCTGGCATGACATCAAGGTGGCATTCTTGAACTACTTCTACGATGATGTAATGTCTGATGAGCTGAGGATTAAGGTCTCCACCTTTAGACAAGGACCAGAAGAATCTTACAAAGCTGCTTGGGTAAGGTTCAAAGCATACCAGAGAGATTGTCCGCATCTTGAGTTCTCAGAGATTGTCCGTATCTTCTTCAGCGGTATTACCTGGAGGTATCAGATGGCTCTGGATGCTGCTAGTGATGGGAACTTCAAGACAAGGTACCCAGATGAGGCTGAAAAGTTGATAGAGAGATTAGCATCAAGCAATAGTACCAAGAATGCAGACTTAGAGCGGAAAAGGGCACAAGAAGGCCATGATTCAAATCAGCTAGCTTCAGTTAATGCTAAGCTAGATTCAGTTCTCAATCTTCTTGTGGGAAAGAAGTCTGTCCATTTTGCTGAAAATGTTGAGATTTTTGAGCCACAGCTAGAGACTACAGAAGAAGATGTCAACTATCTGTATGAAGCTGGGTATCAGGGTCAGAAGTTTGGAAATCAACAGAGCAACAAACCTTACAGTGGGAACTCTTCAGGCTATACTCCTAAGCCGGATTACCAGAAGGAACAGCAGAACAACAACTTTACAAGGACCTATGGTAATTCTTCTTATCAGTCTCCACCTCCACAGACTTCTGAGAGTAGAATGGAGGCTATGTTTGAGCAGATTCTTCAAGGTCAAGAGCAGTTGACAGTAACATTCAATGGGAAGACTGACAATGTCTACACTAAGCTGAACGGGAAGATCGATGCATTAAACATTCATGTCAAGAAGCTAGAGAATCAAGTTATTCAGACTCCTGGGTCTGTTAAAAGGCAAGAAGGTTTTCTCCCTGGAAGAACTGAGTCGAACCCCAAACATATTTGTAATGCAATTTTGGTGAAGGAAGAAGACAACTATCCGGTAGCTGATGTTGCATCGACCGATACAAAGCAGCATCGATCGATGCAACCACCACCCAGCGTCGATCGACACAACATCAACATCGATCGACACCCCCTGCAAACAGCTTCGGTTTCTGTTCCATTTCCACCGATCGATTCTGAAAAGCATATAAGCCTAAGGTTCCTTTTCCTAAGCCTAGGAGTTCCAAGCAGGAGATGGAAGAAGCTAGATGCAAAGCTATGATGGATAAGGTGATGATAGCGATGCCTTTGATTGATGCTGTCAAGTTTTCTCCTGGTATTAAGAGATATGTGAAGCGGATGGTCACCAATGGTTTGAGTCCTGAGGAAGGAGCTTTGCTAACCAAGGATGTCAGCTCAATTCTGTTGAATCAGCCTCCAAAGAGGAAGAAGGAGAGGAAGCAAGAAGTGGTTGTATTTAAGGAAGTAAGTGCAGTGATTCAAAGTAGGATTGCAGAGAAGTTACCAGATCCTAGAAGCTTTGTACTTGATTGCTCTATCTCTTCAGCAAGGTTTGCTCAATCTCTTTGCAATCTCGGTTCTAGTATAAACTTGATGCCACATTCTGTTGTTGTGAGACTTGGGATGACAGATTTCAAACCAACTATGATCTCTCTTATCTTAGCTGATCGGTCCAGAAGGATTCCTGAAGGTGTCTTAGAAGATATTCCAGTCAAGATTGGAGATTGATATATCATGGTTTTTAGGTGATTTTAGCCATGATATAAGTCTTATTTATAGAGTGTTTTTGGTATTTTTAGAGTCTTTTGAGTCTTTATAGGATTTAGCATGGATGGGAGCATAATGGAGCTAAATAGGAAGATTTGGAGCTTAATCAAGCATTGAGGCTGAGCTACGAAGTTGGGAGACGAATTCAGAGTATGCATCGACCGATGCTACCTTAGTGTCGATCGATGCTGGGCCAAAGAAGAAATCAGAAGTTTTTCCACAAGTTTTGAAGATTTACAAAGCTGCCCCAAAGTTTCCATATTTGTATCATTAGTCCCCATTCGTGTTTTAGGAATATATATAGGATTTTTATGGTCATTGTTTAGACCGAAGTTTTATTTTATCTGCAACTTTTGATAGAGAAATCCCTGAGAGATTTTAGAGAGTTTTTGGAGAGAAAAATCAATACTCCTTCTAGAGAAGATTAAGAACTCCTTTTTATCTCTTTTAATATTTTAATTCAATTTATTCAGAATATGATTTTTGTTCTTGCAATTATGTCTGAGTAGATCTGCTTGTTAGATTTAGGGTTTCTCATTAGGGATTTCATGGATTGTTAGATTGATTAATTGTTTGGATTCATTATCTTTCTTGTTCTTCACCATATGTTGTTCTTAATGCTAGATCTTTGATTAGTCATTTGGATTTAGATCTTAGGATTATTGATTGATATGAGAATATAATTGATTTTACTGACAAAAACCTTTGGTGAGCAAAATTACTTCTTGCAAAGAGATTTGATTTAGTAATTTTGTGAACTTATCTAAACTTGATTATATTGCTGGTTTTTAACTTGAGTTTTGCAAAGAGATTTGGATTTTCGGGTTTTAAAACTTAGATAATATTTGCAGTGAGAACTGATTTATTTTACAATTGTTTCTAGAGTTCAAGAACAGTGCTTAATTATTGAATCATGCTTGTTTAATTAATTGATCTGATTTTTCCATGATTTCCTGAGAATTTCCCTAGGCCTAGCGTTTAATCTTTCTGAATTTACAACTCTTTTCTTTTCTGTTTTTGTATTGCTATTTAAATTACAATTTTGGTTTAGCATAATTGAAAGATTATTAAATCTATTGTGTGATCTAGAGTCCTTGTGGATATGATCCCTAAGTATTACAATTGATCTCTTAATTTGAGAGAGAAGGTCTAGGGTAAATTTGAGCATTTCAGATTTTGGCGCCGTTGCCGGGGACTCTTTTGATTCACCAATAGATTAAAGTCTTTGATTTTGTCTAGATTTTTATTTTTCTATTTTACTCACACGCTTTTGTTTCTTTTCTCTTGTGTGTTTCAGGTACCTGCCTAAGCCTAGCACCAGGAAAAATCCTATTGGTCCAGTTGTTAAGCTTACAAACCAAGAGTTGGGACAACTAGAGCGTGATAACACAAAAGCAGCCAAGTCAGCAAAGATGGCCAATACAATCATATTGAGACCTGATGAGGCTGGAATTTTGAGGGATCAAGAGGGTCATATGTACAACGAGCAAGGCCAGAAACTTGATGCTGAAGGACGAGTTATTCAGGAAGAACTCGTCGTGGTTGAGGATGATGCACGTGGCGTCGAGCGATGCAACGACGACATCGATCGACGCAACCAAGAGGGCATCGACCGACGCAACGTTGGCGTCGATCGATGCAATGCCAGAGCCGATGCGGAGAATGTTCAGAGGCGATGTGATAACAATGGGGAGCTTGTCAAGACTCTTGCGGACTTCAACAGACCAGACTTGTTCTATGAGAACCGCTCCGCAATTGTTCCTCCTCCATTCCCAAGGAATGATTTTGAGCTGAAGCCTGCTTACTTCGCTCTTGTTGGACAAAGACCATTCCAAAACTTGCCGCATGAGAAGCCTCTAGACCACATTGAGCACTTCGAGGATATTGTTACAAACATCAAGGTTAATGGAGTCACTGAGGACTATCTCTACTGCAAGCTTTTCCCCTACTCTCTTGCTGGGGAAGCTTCTCATTGGTTAAGACAACTCAAACCAGGATCTCTGACAACCTGGCATGACATCAAGGTGGCGTTCTTGAACTACCTTTACGATGATGCGATGTCTGATGAGCTGAGGATTAAGACAAGGACCTGTTGAATCTTACAAAGCTGCTTGGGTGAGGTTTAAGGCATATCAGAGAGACTGTCTGCATCATGGGTTCTCAGAGGTTCAGTTGATTAGTATCTTCTTCAGCGGGATTGACTGGAGGTATCAGATGGCTTTGGATGGTGCTAGTGATGGAAACTTCAAGACAAGGTACCCATATGAGGCTGAAAAGTTGATAGAGAGGCNTGCAACGACGACATCGATCGACGCAACCAAGAGGGCATCGACCGACGCAACGTTGGCGTCGATCGATGCAATGCCAGAGCCGATGCGGAGAATGTTCAGAGGCGATGTGATAACAATGGGGAGCTTGTCAAGACTCTTGCGGACTTCAACAGACCAGACTTGTTCTATGAGAACCGCTCCGCAATTGTTCCTCCTCCATTCCCAAGGAATGATTTTGAGCTGAAGCCTGCTTACTTCGCTCTTGTTGGACAAAGACCATTCCAAAACTTGCCGCATGAGAAGCCTCTAGACCACATTGAGCACTTCGAGGATATTGTTACAAACATCAAGGTTAATGGAGTCACTGAGGACTATCTCTACTGCAAGCTTTTCCCCTACTCTCTTGCTGGGGAAGCTTCTCATTGGTTAAGACAACTCAAACCAGGATCTCTGACAACCTGGCATGACATCAAGGTGGCGTTCTTGAACTACCTTTACGATGATGCGATGTCTGATGAGCTGAGGATTAAGACAAGGACCTGTTGAATCTTACAAAGCTGCTTGGGTGAGGTTTAAGGCATATCAGAGAGACTGTCTGCATCATGGGTTCTCAGAGGTTCAGTTGATTAGTATCTTCTTCAGCGGGATTGACTGGAGGTATCAGATGGCTTTGGATGGTGCTAGTGATGGAAACTTCAAGACAAGGTACCCATATGAGGCTGAAAAGTTGATAGAGAGGCTAACATCAAGCAACAATACCAAGAATGCAGACTTAGAGCGGAGAAGAGCACATGAAGGCAATGGTTCAAATCAGTTCGCTGCGGTGAATGCTAAGCTGGATACAGTCCACAATCTTCTTGTGGGAAAGAAGTCTGTTCATTTTGCTAAAGATGCTGAGACTTTTGAGCCAAAGCCAGAGATTACAGAAAATGTCAACTATGTGTATGGAGCTGGGTATCAAAATCAGAGATTTGGTCAGAAGAATTCATCGTAGACTAGGACGGATGAATCTCTTACTCAACAAATCCTCTAGCTGCTTCTTCAGCTTAGCCATCTCTGCTGGAGCCATTATGTAAGGAGTCTTGGATAACCACATCGTCCCTAGTTCCAGTTCAATCGTAAAAGGATCAGACCGAGATGGTGGTAACCCCTGCAACGACTGGAACACATCCTCAAACTCCTCTACAACCAGGATACCGCTAACCGTAGACTTCCCCACTGACTCTAGCATAAATATGGTAACCAAATAAGCCTCACGGCCCTTCTCGATCATCTTCCCAGCCTGAATGGCCAAGATCACGAGACTCCATAAAGTCGGTCTAATACCCTAAAAACCAACTTCCGTCCTGGATGCTCAAACTCCACTCTACCCCGATGACAATCCAAATGCACCATGTGCCGATGCAACCAATCCATCCCGAGAATCACNCTTTACGATGATGCGATGTCTGATGAGCTGAGGATTAAGACAAGGACCTGTTGAATCTTACAAAGCTGCTTGGGTGAGGTTTAAGGCATATCAGAGAGACTGTCTGCATCATGGGTTCTCAGAGGTTCAGTTGATTAGTATCTTCTTCAGCGGGATTGACTGGAGGTATCAGATGGCTTTGGATGGTGCTAGTGATGGGAACTTCAAGACAAGGTACCCATATGAGGCTGAAAAGTTGATAGAGAGGCTAACATCAAGCAACAATACCAAGAATGCAGACTTAGAGCGGAGAAGAGCACATGAAGGCAATGGTTCAAATCAGTTCGCTGCGGTGAATGCTAAGCTGGATACAGTCCACAATCTTCTTGTGGGAAAGAAGTCTGTTCATTTTGCTAAAGATGCTGAGACTTTTGAGCCAAAGCCAGAGATTACAGAAAATGTCAACTATGTGTATGGAGCTGGGTATCAAAATCAGAGATTTGGTCAGAAGAATTCATCGTAGACTAGGACGGATGAATCTCTTACTCAACAAATCCTCTAGCTGCTTCTTCAGCTTAGCCATCTCTGCTGGAGCCATTATGTAAGGAGTCTTGGATAACCACATCGTCCCTAGTTCCAGTTCAATCGTAAAAGGATCAGACCGAGATGGTGGTAACCCCTGCAACGACTGGAACACATCCTCAAACTCCTCTACAACCAGGATACCGCTAACCGTAGACTTCCCCACTGACTCTAGCATAAATATGGTAACCAAATAAGCCTCACGGCCCTTCTCGATCATCTTCCCAGCCTGAATGGCCAAGATCACGAGACTCCATAAAGTCGGTCTAATACCCTAAAAACCAACTTCCGTCCTGGATGCTCAAACTCCACTCTACCCCGATGACAATCCAAATGCACCATGTGCCGATGCAACCAATCCATCCCGAGAATCACATCATACAACTCCACTGGACTGATAAGCAAATCCGCTGGCCACAACTCCACTGGACTGAATATCAATTCCTCTGGCCCGTCCAATAACCCTCAGGAACTTGCCTCCCGCAACTCTGACAACTCCTGTACGCTCCCCAGAATCCCCTCTAATTCTCGTGCTTTCTGCACACTCTGTAGTGATGAAGCTATGAGAAGCTCCAGAATCAAACATAACATGGGACTTAAACCCGCCCACCAACAAGGTCCCTACACAAACCTCATGTGTTGAGAACATAACACTTTGTCACAAGAAAACATAAAATCTGAACTTACTAAGAATTCACAAAGACAAAGTACCAGAAATTATACATGTGATCGCCCCGACACTGGTTCCACCAGTCTCTGCAGTCGTGTAAACCCGTGGCGCCTGCTCAATCTGTGCCACCTGCTGCCCTCCCGGCTGCACCTGCTGCAACGCCGCCACTGCTACCGGTTGCAACTTGGGACACAAGGGCCTAATATGCCCTGACTCCCTGCAATGATAGCATACACGAGCCGCTGTCGTCGGAGCACTCCTCTTGGGACAGGTAGCAATCTTCTGATCCTTGCTTCCACACCTGAAGCAACTCACACCACTCGACGTCTGCATAGCCTCCCACCTTCTCTTGGTTCCCTGCACAGGCTTACCGGCCCTGCTAGAACCACCCTGCTGTTGAGCCCTACTAGGCTGAACTGGTGGACTAACCGCCACTGATTGTGCCCGGATATCCTCCTCAATCCCTGCTGTAGTCTCAACCAGCTCCGCACGCGTAGCATAACTCCGCCCTCTACAGTGAACACTCAAATCACCACATAGGGCCCTCAAAAACCTCCTGATTTGAGCCTCCTCAGACTCCATAGCCCGACCCCCATAACATAGAAGTCGACTGAACTCCAAGTCCAGCTCCCGCACTGACCGCGTCCCCTGAGACAACTGAAGGAACTGCACCTCCAACCGGTCCAATGCCTCTCTTGGAAAGTACTTGCGGTTGAACTCCCCCACGAAGTCAACCCAAGTCATCTCCCACTACACTCTCCTAGCAGCCACTGATCTCCACCACAACTCAGCATCACCAATCAAATGGTGGACCCCTATGTCCACCCAGAACTCCTCAGGACATCTCAGAGTATGGAAGTTACGTTCCACACTCGTCCTCCACGCATCTGCAGCAGTAGGATCTGTACCACCCGAAAACTGTGCAGTCACGAGAAGCTTCATCTCCTTGAGCATAGACAAATAACGTCCATGTGCTCCTACATCCGCAGCCACTGGCTGCCGCTCCTCCGCCACCACTGGTAGCACAACCTGAGCCTGAGCCGGTACCACTGCTGGCAACCGCTCTAACAAGAGTGCTAGCAAATCCATAAAGTCAGCACCAGGGACTCCACCCGCTGAGCCTCCCATACCCGGGACCCTAGCATCACTGACCACTGGAGCATCAACACCGCCCCCTCCGGCCACACTCATGGAATCCTCCTGGACACCCTACGACTCGCCAACACTCTAAAGCTGTCACACTCTGTTCCTCGGTCTCACTAACCACTGGGACTCTGCCCCTACCATGACCACGTCCGCGTCCACAACCACGTCCGTGTCCACGACCCCGACCACGACCAGCAACAGCATCCACTCTAACCATTTGCACTACCATGAACAGAAGGCTAAGCACACAATTAACAAACACAAAATATATATATACTCACCGTGGAATCATACAGTAGGCTCGAAGAGGATGTTTTAGGACTCTATGCCACACACAATTGACTAACTCACATAATCAATCAAGACATGCAAATCCCAAACATCACAACAGAAACCTAGTGAACCCAAACCTAGAACCGTAAGGGCTCTGATACCAAACTGAAACGACCCGACCCGTTTTTTTTTGATTAATAATAAATAAATAAAAATAATAATAATAATATATAAACTACAACTAGTGGTCTCATACCCACTAGCCACCTAACCATAATCACAACCAAACAACGGAATAACCAATACCAATATCCAAAACAATATCCAATAATAAACCAAACAACAATAATCATAGAACCAGCAACCTAACAATGTTCTAATGACCCAACTCTAGCAGCCTAGCAATGCCAGACAACATCCCATCGAGTCCCTAGAACATCCTCCTCTTCATTGCCTTGATTGCACGATCACACTTTGCCTTTACCTGCACCACAAACACAAATTGCAATGCATGAGTATTTTATAAACACTCAGTAAGACAATCCTCCCATCTATTGGGCTATACACACAAGCAATAGAGACATCTCTAACCATCAACCAAACAATCAACAAACACAAATAACAAACCAGGACTCTGCATCGACCGACACCAACATGCATCGACCGACACCACATGGGGATGCATCGACCGACACAAGGGATGCATCGACCTATGCAAGTTACACATGCATCAACCGACACTCGCGCTGCAACGACCGACGCATGCTCGACATAACACGAAAACCCTAGGTTTTACGCGCCATCCTCGCACTTGCATCGACCGACGCACAAAGTGCATCGACCGGTGCAACATGCCGAGCATCGTGTTCCCCGAAGTTTCTCGCCGGATCTTTGTTCCGGCAACCACAAAACTTGATCCCAAGCCACAAGAAAGATTCCTAACGTCCTAAATAACCATCTAACAAGCCTAACAACACATAAACAAGCAGATCAGAGAAGCTCTAGCTTAGATAAGCCATGGTCCTGCACTTACCTTTGCCACAGAAGAATCTGAACCTCAAACACGCAATAGAACACTCCTAGCAAGCTCCTACAACGTTCTAAGCCTTAGATCTCACCAGGAAATGCCAAAAACCCACATAAATCACCAAGAACACCAAGAACACTCTTTCTCTCCTTTGTTTCTCTCAATAACGGCCAAAGTCGACTAATGAGACAAAAGAATCGACTTAAGGATTTTTCTCTTCCTTTTGCCCAAAACGCAGCGTTTCACTTAAGTCAAAACGCATAATACTGAACCTGCATCGACCGATGCAATCCCCAAACCGGGATTTCGGTTCGCAGATGTTACAAGGTTTCTTGAACCAACAATTATAGTGATTAAAGAAACTATGCAAAATCGAAAATAAATAGACATATAATAGTTGGCTTAATGTGTTTATATAGATATATTTCTAGGTGGTGGTAAATATATTTGTAATATAAAATATACTTAGGTGTAAAAATATACACCTAATAGTTGGATTAAATAGGCTGATCAAACACAAGCTTACAACAAACATATATAGATATATTGGAAAGCCATAAACCGTTTTTGATAGATCCATAGGAGCTCAGAGACAGAGGCTGCATTATGATGTGTAAAAGACACTTCCACAAATACATTGGGAAATTTAACATTAGTTACTATCAAAAGATTTTAAGACGCCGGAAAAAGGCTTTTAGTTTCATTGGTTGCCGGAGCATGCCACTTTGAGATAGCTAAAAGACGTGAACATGTTCTCTCCACACATGAGGAGGGCAGAGCGAAGGTTCTCTCTATGGTGGAGGAGGTTGAACGCATGCAAGGTTATCTCCACAAGTGAGGAAGGCGGAGCCAAGGTTCTCTTCATGGTGGAGGAGGTTGGACGCAAGATTCTCTCCATAAACGAAGTGGGCAGAGCCGAAGTTTTCTCCATGGTTGGTCATACACTATTGTGATGATACATCATTGATTATTATACTATGTTCGAGAAGTTTCTTGTAACCAACAATTTTAGTGATTAAATAAACTATGCAAAAGTAAAAATAAATAGACATATAATAGTTGGCTTAATTTGTTTATATAGATATTTTTCTAGGTGGTGTTAAAGAATATATTTGTAACATTCATTATACTTAGATGTAAAAAATACACTTTTAATGGTAACATATATCAAAAATTTGTAAATTGAAAATTTATAAATAACATACAAAAAATTTTAATATTTTTTTGTTAAATTTAATTTTATTTATAACATTTTAAAACCCGCACGTCGGGTGGGTCCTTATCTATTATATATATATTTCATAAAATTTGAAATTATAACATTATTTACTTATTTTTAATTTTAAGTTATTAATTCTACAAAAAAATAGAAATGTGATTAAAGAAAATATACAGTTAATTATTAATTATAAATTTTGTAAATACTCACTTCTATATAAACATAGATTGTCTCATACTTTTCATCTAACAAAATAATTTATTCAAAAATATTGCTTTCAACTTTGTTATATTGGTAAAACTTTTTTAATGGAAAGGTAAAATTTTCATATTTTTTAAACCAAACTTTTCTCCTACTTTCACTTTTTTCAGTTTGTAATAGGTAAGATTAATATATTGACCTAAAAAAAGATTAATATATGAGTCTTCTTTTTCGAATACTGTATTTTAAAAGTTAATTAGTATTTTTAGATTATTTTATTTAATTTATCTTTTCACCTTTGAATTATTTGGAATTCATATATTATCGTGTTTATAATTTTCTATTATTTCTTTATTTATGACAAATTAATTTTCTTCTATTTTTTCAACCTTGATTGGTTGTCATAGACCATTTTTGTGCAACCATAGTTGTTACCATTCCTTCAATTCCAAAGGGAGATAAAAAGTAGAAGCTCATCAACCTAATGGTTAGATAAAATAGGCTAATCAATCACAAGCTTACAACAAACATAGATAGATAGATTGGAAAAACATAAATTGTTGTTGATAGATCCATAGGAGTTCAGAGACTGTGACACCCTGGTTTACGGATAGGTTTAAAAGAATTGATTTGGTCATCAAAGTCACCAAAGTGCATTTATCTTTTCGATCAAGTGTCCTGAGAGAAATCCTGAGTTAAGCGTGCTTTAGCTGGAGTATTTTCAGGATGGATGACCTTTCGGGAAGTGATTGTCGAAACTGTGCGAGTGAGGACAAAACGTAGGAAAAAATCATATGGTGATTTATAGGGGTAAGTATTTAAAGCCTCTTGGACGTAATAAAGCGGCCGTCGTATATGGGTGGGTCAGAAGTAGACGTGGGACCCACTGAGGAAGGTGGGCCATGGACTGGGTGTGGACATGGGGCTCACTAAGCAAGGTGGCAGTCGGGGCGTTCCAGAGACAAAGGCTATATCATGGTTTGTCAAAGACACTTTCACGAATACATAGTAAAATTTAACATTAGTTACTATCAAAAGTTTTTATGACGTTAGAAAAGGATCTTTAGTTTCATTGGTTGTCGGAGCAAGCCATTTTGAGATAGCTAAAAAACGTGAATATGTTCTCTCTACATATGAGGGGGCAGAGCCGAGGTTTTCTCTATGGTGGAGGAGGTTGGACGCAAGATTATCTTTCCAAGGGAGGAAGATGGAGGAGGTTGGACGCAAGGTTCTCTGCATAAAGGAGGAGGGAGGAGCCAATGTTCTCTCCATGGTTGGTCATACACTATTGTGATGTTACATCATTTATTAGTATACTATGTAATATACATTTTTGAGCCAATAATTTTAGTAATTAAAAAAACTATGCCAAAGGGAAAGTAAAAAAGACATATAATATGTTTTTAATGATAACATACATAAAAAAATTGTAAATGAATATAAATCAGTATATTATAGTAAAAATAAAACTTCTAAATAACGTTAGTTTATAATATTAATTAAAAGAAAAAAGTGACACGTTGTCCGGTGAACCAAGAGATATCAATTAGGTGGGGGAGATTAGATAAAATAGGATATAATAGTTATATAATTGGCATATAAGTAAAATTTTATATACTTATTATTAATCATATTTCTATTAAACTAAAAAATTGTAAAATATCTAGCGTTTTAAAGTATCTCCATCGAACATATTTGATAGAGGGTCACAAAAATAAAATAAAATTTAAAAATGAAAAAAAGATAGAGAGATGAAAAAAGTGTCTCTCCCAAAAACTGTTAAGATACAGAGTCTACGGTTGTCATTATTTGATTGGTTGGATAAACTAAAAAATAATTAAATAATTAAATAATTAAATTAAATTAAAAATATATATATATATTTTTTTTTGACATCTAAGTTGTTATATAACCTACGTCATTTACAATTTCATATTTTGGTTCACATAGTGAAAACAAAACCCATTTAGTACATGAGGATGCAAAATAGAGTAGGTTAACGACTCAGGACAAAAAAATCTTAAACTGCTTTATCCAAATCAATATAATGAATGGGATAATGTCGATTATTGTCGTTGGGTTCAGGAAACCGGTTCGGGTAATGAACCAGGTCGTTAAGGAGGTTTGAAAGTAGACCAGAAATATGTCGGTTTGGTTTGTGTTTCTTTACAAGGAGGCAATTTTTTAAAATAGGAAAAGTGTTGCAAATCCTAAACCTAAACTGGAATAGAGAGGTTTCAAGGATTTATATAAAAGAAAGCAAATGTTCCCAATTCAAAATCATTAACATAAAAAAATAGGGAGAGACAAGTTAGAGAAATAAAATTTTCATGTTTCGGTTAGTTAGATTTCTTATTATGCCTGGCATTCGAGTATGATACAAGACTCGGTGGTGAGACTTGTACTGGGATAGAGATGATGGCTTCCCAAGCTGTCGGCCGCTTCTCTCTTGTGAAGGAAAGATGGTCGTTGATGTAGATCTGACAAGATGGCGGTCGCTTCTCTCGTGTGGGATCGGTAAAAAGGGAAGTGTTGGCGGAATGAAGTACACCACAGAGATGTGATTTGTCTTTGATACAGTACACGATCTCATCCTTGTGGAGTCTCACACACAAGACAAAGAAAAAGCTTATTCTCTCAAGAACACTTAAAGAGAAAAAGTAAGAAAATTCAACGTTTTATTAATATCAAAGGTGAAAATTCGTACAACTGCTGCAGGGAGACTTTATAAGAGTCCTTCAGCTAGCCCTAAGGCCGAAATAAATGTAAAAATAATGCAACAAAGGAAAGAAATAAAAGCAATCCCAAAACCATTGTTTTATTTAAAGAAAATACTAAAGTAGACTTGATCCCTCTTGGTGAGCACGTCTTCTAGCCGTTGTTGGGGTTTGTTGGACCTGCAAGGATTGAAAATATTGATTAGGACTTACCTGGATGCGATCTAGGCCCAATTGATGTTCTTTGAATCACTTCTTGTACTACTCGATGTACTACTTCATGGTTCTTTTCTTGTACTTGTTTGTTGGCTTGTTTCTTGAAGTAGGGGTCTTCCTGGAGTTCCTCAAGAGTATCTTGATCAGTCTCTTGATGCTCCTCCATGTCCTCTATGTCTTGGTCTTGATTTCACTATCTTGATCGCTCTCGGAGGTGAAGCTTGTATCACACGTCTCTTGCAGCTCCAATGTCTTCTCTTGGCTTCTTAGGGTTCCTTGACCTGGCCAAAGAGGTTTCATACCTGGGGAACTGGTTTGATCAAGACTCATTTGGGTGAAGGCTTCAACAAGTTCTTCATCAGCAATGTGATCATATCCGTTGTGGCGGCATGATGGTAGTACAAACCAGTTGACGTCCTTCATCTCTAGGGCGCTTACGATGTCTTGAACAGCTAGGTTAAACCTCTTACTTAACTGTTTAGTCTTTGATCGTGTCATAGGGCCTTCTCGTACTTCTAGTACAAGATCTGGTTCAACGGTTTGGATGGTAGGATCGATGTCCGTATTAGGGTACCCGTTCGGGTTAAAGTCCGGATATTTCGGATTTTCGGATATTTCAGTAAAGGGGTTCTAGATCCATTCAGTTATTTCTAATATTTGGGTTAGATTTCGGATAAACACCCATTGGATTCGGATCGGGTTCGGGTTTTATCCAACACCCGAAATATATTTTAGATTAGGATTTGGTTTTTATTATTTACATCTTAACCTTAACAAAATACTCGAATTTAATCCGAATTCTAAACGAATCTGAATTTAAATCTCTCCGACTCCGATATTAAAAATGCAGAAAAGATATGACAAACACGTTTTTTGTTGAAAATATGCTATTTGTTTTGCATTTTTTTTTTTATTATATATATTTTTAATATGTAGAAACAATATTTTGGTATCTAGAATTCATGAGTGTGAAATAAAAAAATGCAATTAAGTCTCTATAAAATAAGTAAAATCTCTCATATCTAAAATTTAAAAAAAAAAAAAAAAAACAAGTTAGGCCTATTAATATATAAATATTTGAGGTTTTAGTATTAGCTTAAAAGATTACAATGGCAAAATAGTTAGGATGCACCAACTAAATGCTTTAGGACATGTGTGCAAATCCCAGACCTATTTCTTTTTGTTTTTGTTGTCAAGGTTGTTTTTACGCTCGCGTAGGTGAATACGCTTCAAGTTGTCTTGTTTCTTTCGAAGGTACTTAGAGAAAACACTTTTTCATTTGTAGTCACATTTATTTGGTGTATAAAAGAATTATCTCAGATTTTGAAAATCGTCATAGCTGCTTTATCTTATTTTAATAGTATATATCCTCGATCTGATCTCAATTCTTATTAATTTGCTCCCAGAACGAACATGTTTGATCTACAAGATAAGACATATTTATGGGCTATATATAATCATTCTATAATAGTCGAAATGGCAAGGATAAGAGCAAACAACCCTCAAGGTAAGGATAATATGATCTAAAAACACATTGAGTACATTGCATTTTCTACTTTCTATGCTATTTTTTTTTAAAAGTGAAAAAATAGAAATATGCATTTGATAAACCTTCTTCTTTAATTTAGAGTTATTCTAATTTAGAGTACAAATAGAGTAATATATTAAAAATGGTCATACGTTCAAATTATATATATGAGGGGTTTGTGATTTCAAAAAAACTATGGTAACAAACGGGTGTTTCATTAATACGTTCATTCCAAAGTTAAATCTTTTTCTTTTTGAGATAAAATTTGCAAGCCGAGTGGAAAATACAAATGTTATAAATGTCTTTTATATATATATATATATATATATTTTTTTTTTTGGTCACCAAATGTTGCAAATCTCTATAACAATAACAACACAACATATTATTTTACAAATTTATTGAACATTAAATCAATATGTTCGTTTGAATAAAATGATTCAGAAGACAAGACTTTTAGCGGATCCGACCACTCATTCGATTTCTGGCCGAGCTCAATCCGGTTTATCTGATGGTGGAATTCAATCCGGTCGATCAGAAAATTATGGAAAACCGAACAACAATCTAAAACGGCGCCGTTTCTTTTGCAGTCTGTGTAATAAAAACAACGCAGCTAAATAAATTCTTCGACCTCTCCCACTCCCACCATTAGCATTAGGGCTCTCTCTAAATTTATCAGTCTCTTTGTATCTGTCATCGATCTTCCGCAGAGCTCAACTCGAATCAATCAATCAAGCCTAATCAAATACCTCAACGAAAAGAGGGTAAGTTTCTCTTCTCTCTCTACCTGATTCTTCAAGTAAATTTCAAAAGTTGAGACCTCCATGAGCTGTCTATAACAACGATTCCAACTTAATCTAGCTGCTTCTACAGTGCTGAATTGTGGGTTTTTTTTGTTAGCTGTTTTTATAGAGAGTAGTGTTCGTTTCTAACTGATGAAGCGATAAAAGCATCAATCTTTTTGTGTGTCTGCGATTACTAACACTGTACAATGGAAGTTGGAACCTTTGACCTTGTTTTCTTTAAAATTGCCAATTGAGTCGTAACTCGTAACCAAAGTGGCACAGTGAGATTGTTCTTGGTTTAAACCTGAGTGTGGATGGTTTCTCTTTCCATATGAGTTTATGTATCTCCAGATCCCTTTCTAAGCGAATGATATTTATAGTAGTTGAGTTTTGGTTTCTTTATGTTTAGCAGCGGTTTCACTATGGATGCGGTGGGTGAAGGTTCTTCTACTCAAAAGAATGAGGTAGGAGAGAAGCCTGTGATTGTTAGAGTTAAGCGAAAAGTTGGACAGTCTTTGCTCGATGCTTTCTGTAAGTTTCGTCTCTCTTTGTCTCTCTTTGCTCTATGTGCTCTGTTTTGATCTTTTGGTAGTGGAGCTCTCTGTTTGTAGCTATTGTGTGGACGGTGAAAAACTGATATTGTTTTGGCATTTAGGGTTGGAGATAAATGAAAGACCACTCAAACGGCAGACTCTGGCTTTATCACAGCTTTCTATTTCAAATTCAGGAGAGAGAGGTAAATTCTATATTTATCTCTGGATCTTTGTGCTTATGTGATTATGGTTAGGACTCAGTGAAACTTCAGTATTGTTTATGTGGATATAGGTTCTTCTGTGTCAGAGGACGTGAAACCGAAGAAGGTTCTAGTGCGGCATTTGGAGACAGTCACGGACTCTGAGACCACGGCTGACATTGTCCATTCTTTCTTTGTCAGTGAATTTTCTTATTCTGGTTGAGTTACAAACCCTGTATACTGTTGTTGTTGTTGTTGTTTGTATGTTTTGATAGTCATCATTTTGTGTTTTGCAGGAGTCTGATCTTAATGACAAAAGTGGCAGTAAAGGAAAGTTTGAGGAGCGGAAAATTTCTTTCAAGAAAGACAATGTACATTGTTTCATTTTTTGTTTTTGTTTTCAGGACTCTTAGTCCTAATTCCAGATTCTCGATCTCTTGACCTTTGTTCGTATAATGGCTTCATTCCTTTTCGTTTTTGCCTGTAGAGAAAGGAACAGCGCCTGACCAAAGCTGTACAACAGCAACAGGTATCTGCCTATTAATCAAACAGTTTTTCTGAGATAAACATCTTAGGAGAAGATCTAATACCATTTTAGATAACTAACTTGAGACTTCGGTAATAATTTAGATTGCTGCAGAGAATGCTCGGTTTGAGCAGATATGGCGGAGTAGGAATGGAAACACGGAAGGCATCCATGATAGGTGTCATTTCTATGACGTTCTTCGTGTTGATACTGAAGAAAGACGAGACACTGCACAAGAGTAAGTTCCCTAGTAATGTGCATTTGTACTTGAGATCTCAGATTCAGAAGTAGTTAAGCTGTAGTTGAAGAATCACGGTACTTAAATTTGCACTCTTGTTCTGTAGGGTTACTTCCTTGGAGGACCAGAAAATGCTCGCTAGTTTCTTGCCTCTTCTCAGAGAGTGTATTCCAACAGCAGCTGAAGAGATTGAGGCTGATATTCATTCTAGTCGCACTGAAGAATATGTTTATGACTATTATGCTGTGAACGAAGAGATGGATGTCAGCAAAGATAGTTGCAAGAGCCAGTTTCCTCTGTGCGTATTCGTTTTCCCTAGGACTACTTCACTTTGTCTCTTGTGTCACGTGCTAATATGAGTTGTTGGGTCTTTTTTTTTCAGTGTCATAGTCGAGGATGAAGATGACTTCTGCGATAAACCTGATGAATCAGACTACGACTCTGATGATTCAAATGGTACACTTTTCAACCACCCATATGTTCATTTAACTAGAATTTCGTAGTTCTGGTTCTGTGGCGTTTGCTTTTTCAGCGCTCTTGATATCTTTTTTTTATTATGAGTTAAAACATTGAGTAGTTATCACTGGCATTGTTGAGCATTGATGGTTGTGTACTGTGACATAGAAACCGGAAGTCAAAGAAATAAGTAATACTTACTTTTTTAAAAATTTGCGTGACTCAGCTGAAGAGCTTCCCAGATGAGATCTCTGAAGACGAGGAGGAAGAAAAAAAAGAAGAAGAAGATGATGATGATGAAACAGATGAAGAAAAGAGTGAAGCCTCTGATGAATCAGAAGACGAGGAGACTGCAGAAAGACATGTGAGAAGGGTCCTTGGAGACGACGAGTTTGATGATTATGAAGATTATGGAGAGGATGCAGATGGTTATGGGGACAGCGATGAGGAGTTCGAGTCTAGTTAATGGTCTTACCGATGAGTTTTGTGTACATAATGAAGATTATGCTTGTGTTACATTCTGATTAAGAGACAGTGAAGACCATTAGTGTAAGGCTGTGGAACAAAATTGTGCCTCCACTTTTAAACAAACGTAACCAAAAGTTGACACCTCCACGTCTGATCAATCATGAAATTAGATGGTGATATTGTTTATATTAATAGGGATGACATATTTCTTTAGGATAAAGAAATTAAACATACAGTATAGGATCCAATTACTTGTTTACATCTTATAGAAGAAACAAAGGAAAGAGCCTATACTCTTTGGAATCAGACTTATTCTTGTATTAGACTTTGTGACTATGGAGAGAGACGAACAGAGGAAATTTTACCAACACTAGGACCGGTTTTAGCCGGATCAAGAGGGAAGTAAAAAGGATAAAACTCGTACCGGACATAGCAACTACTATACAAAACACGACAACCCTTCTTGTTGTGGCAAGTTGTCATGAAGCTCCCGACAGCAGTCGCAAAGCACTGAGCGCAATCCAACTCGGATAAGTCCCTCGTGCATTGGACCAAACCGTTTAGTGTCGCAAAAGGTGTCAGCTTTGTCTTACCTTTACCTAAACCTTCACTCTTAGGCAAGACGGCCTCAGACCTTATTTTGTCAAAGAGTGCCCCAAGCTCATTATCGAACGTTTTGGGATCGGTTTCGGTTACATTAGCAACGTTGTAATATATAAGACCAGCGCCCGTATCAAGTTTCCCTATGAAATTCTCTTGGCTGTAACGTAAGAAGCAGAAGTCGTACAAGATCCTTGAGTCGGATTGGTTAGGACAGACTTCGCGGATTTTCTTGGCCGCGTCTTGGATGCACGTCGAGCAATCGGTCTTGCTGATGTCTCCTCTACATTGAGCAAGTCCATAAACTTTCTCTTTGTCGTTGTAACTTGAGGAAGTTGTGGTCATGAAACCTTGCGAAGGAGTCTTTGAGACAAGGGTAGCGAGAAGAGAATCGATGTTCTTGGAGACTTTGCTGCTTGCTGAGATGTTTGAATTTTTGTTGCAAAGATCCCATATTGAATCTGCTGCTCTGCAGCTACATACAATAGCCAATAGAAGGAAACACTTCACAACTAATGTCTTCATTATTATTTTTAATAAAATTTATACTTTCTTTTGAGGGTTATCTCGTGACTTGTGTTCACTATAAGGATTGAGTCTTATATTTATAACCAAAATGTTATCTATTCTAGAACGTGATATCTATAGAAGTCGGTCAAAATGCACATATAATCAGCAAGTGGAAATTATTGTTTATGAATTTAAAAGAATATACAAAATTTAATTTGTTGACCGAGTAGACTCTATATGCAGCCAAAAACTTGTGAGTTATGTGACCAATCAAATCATGAGATAAACATTATAGTTTGGTCAACTTAACCTTTGCCCTCTCACTAGACTTTGGTGTTTTGTATGTGTGACAAATAAGATTTTTAGATAGGAAAAGATAAATAACTTAGGTGGAAGATTCCAAAATGGCATCACATGGGGGTCAAAATGAATGGAGCAGAAATTGTTGACTGTAGGGTAGTATGTTATTGCTTCTTTTATATATTCAAAACGTCTACGTTAACGCCAAAGTGGCGCAACATCGACCACTTCTCGCTTTAAAAAGTCTTTCATGTGATGACTAAGCCCATCTCCAATCCACCTCTATATTTACTTTTTAATTCCATTTTAGAATAAAATGTACTCCAACCCATCTTTATTTCTAAAAGATTTCTATTTTTTCCTTTATAATAGAGTTGAACTTTTTTATTTATAAAATGGTCTTTAAACTTTTAAAACTTTTATATTTATGATCAAAATAATTAAAATATATATTTAAATAGTCTAATTCCTATGTTTTATTATTTTAAACGATGCAATATATTTCTTTTAATAAATATGATATTTAAATAATATTTATGAATATTAAAAATTTAAATAATATCATAATTTTATGAAAGTTTTATAAAATAAATGGGTTAGTTTGCAAATTTTATAAATAAAAGGTATTAATAGTAAAATAAAAAAAGGAATCTCTACGGAATATTCCTTTTTAGAGGAAAAAATAGAGGTATCCATTAGAGCAAAAGTCACTTTTATTATAAAGTTCCTCTATTTTAAAGATAAAAATAGGGAAAACCATTAGAGATGGTCTAATAAACAATATCCCTACATTTGTATGATGATAGTTCTATTTTACTGAGATAAGTGCAGTTTTAATATGTTTTCAAGAAATTAATTTTATAGTACGTTCATTATTTAAAATTGTGAAATTGACATTGTAGCAATGTTTATTGTAGCATACTAGGATTTCACTCGTCGTACACCGCGAGGCTAAATTATAATTTATTGTATTTTAAATAATAATTTTTAATTTGTTTAATTTTCAAATTCTCAATTAACTAACTTTTGTCTAATTAATTTAGAATTTCTTTTTCTTCTTCTTACGTTTTATAAAGTTTATAACCTAATTATATTAAATTTTTTATTTGATATAATATAAAATTTTAGATTTGTTTTGTTCTCTAGAATTAAATAGATGTATATGCCTATATAGTATGTTAGTGTATATTTTTATGTGTAATTAATTTTTTTTTTTGGAATATTAAGAATGTGTTATAATATGTGTAATATTTTGTAGTACATATACTAAATAATTTATAAGTTAATTTTCAAAATTATGATTAAAATCTATAATATATATGAGGTAAACTAATAGTTCTAGTTTTGGAAAATTATTTAGGATGAGAAATCATGTTTTCAAAAATAGAAACTTAATATTAATTAACTAAATGAAAAAAATAATAATAATTAATGCTAATGGCATGCTTGTAAATAGGTATGAACTTCAGGATTTATTTCATAAATGTCTCAGAAATATATATATATATATATATATTTCATATTCTTTATATTTAGTTACTTAAATACTTGATACAAAAAATCTATGTTTTTTCTTTATAATTTGATATGCATTTTGTTTAATGATTTTATTTGAAAATATTAAATATTTTTTATAGTTTATATATCTGTACAGACTTCTAATGTGTACAGATGTCTGTACACATTGTAATGTAAGTTTGTACACATTATTGAAGGTATAGATGTCTGTTTGTACACATTAATGTAAGTTTATACACATTATTGAAGGTATAGATGTCTGTTTGTTTGAAAATATAGAAGTTTGTTTAATTCTTAAACTTTCATATATCTGTACAGATGTTTGTACCGCAATAGTTTTGTACAAATTACATATGTACACATTATTATGTGTACAGACATATGTACAAAACCATTGTATATATCACTTTTGATATAAAATATATTTGAAATAACTAAAACAAAATGCATATAAAATTATATAAAAAAACATAGTATTTTTGTATTTAAAAAAAAATTTTAAAAAAAATTTACATTATCAAATATCTGAATAACTAGTCATGGGGTGTTTAAAAAAAACAAAAAATGCTACAGTGACACCGATTCTCCACTCTCACTCACAATTCTTCTATCTCACACAAATGGATCCTACATTAATTCTCCATCTCTCACACCCTCTCTCACGTCTCTCACCCTCTCTCACTCTCTCACCACTCACACTCACACTCTCTCTCCCACACACTAACACCCATTTCCCCTATTTTAAATAGTAAATGTACTAAAAAATACATTACTTTTTGAAAACGTACTAAATCTACAATACACCCTATTTTATTTGGGTTGACTTCCGGTTGTTTAATTTGTGATAAAAATAGAACAATTTTTATAAATAGCGCTAAAAATTAAAATATATATATTTTTAATTATTATTAATTGTTTTTCAAAAAATATTATTACAATTGTAATGATTTATCTTAACTTAGTAAAAGTTGTAATGATTGATGTAAACCCTAAATCTTTAAAGAGAATTATAAACTTTATAAAAATCATTTATAGTGTTTTTGATACTTTTAGACTAAAAGGTTTGTAATGGTATTGTCAACAAAAAACTAATTAATGATGGTATTTTTGGACTATAATAGAAATTTTTGGTTTATTGGTATTTTAAAGTATTTCTCTTCTATTCTTAATTATTATATCTATATATATATATATGGTGTTAATATTTATTTTACTTGATATTTTGTACGTTTGTTATCATGCACACTATTATATTTAAACGTTTTGGCAGTTTTTACGAAAATAAGAATTTGTTATATAACGCAGATTGAGAATAAAATAATCGTTATATATATATATATATATTTTTTTTTTCAACCAAACATAAATCTAGAAAATAACTCCAAGATTGGTTCCCCAAACCGGATGATAAGAGTTTACAAAATAAGTCTCAGAAGATAAAGATCTCAAAGAACGAGCCAGACAATCTGCTCGTATGTTTGACGTCCGTGAGATCTTTGACAGCTAGAAAGATGGGAAGGATGGTCGGAGTACGTCGAAATCGTCCAAGAAGTTGGAGAAAGCGGGCCATTCATCAGGAGACTGCACCATCGCCACTAATTCTGCGCAATCCGTCTCGAAGCTCTAACAGTCAACCTCCGCCAACAGTAAGGAATCCATCTCTCAAATCAAAGCCTGAAACTCCGAATGTAGAGGGGAAGGGCTGAGACGTTGACTCCGTGCTCCCAGTAGTTGCGTGGTATCCTCACTATTACAAAACCACCAGCCCAAACCTGTAAGAGGATCTGACGCCTTCCAAGAACCATCAACCTGACAACGGGGGGAATGATCCAGAGACTCCGCAGGCAGGGGATCTAGGGCAGCCGAATAGAAAGACTTAGCCACTTCCCATAACAATATATCATTGTCCGCCTGATTAATAACCTCGCTTGGTTCTGCCTCACAGCCCTGAAAAACTTTTTTATTCCTATCTTTCCAAATTGACCAGACAATCCATGGTAGGTGAAGTCGTATACTCGGAGTGTCCGCCTGGGATGACACCCGCCAAAATATAAAATCTAGATTCGTGTATATGGAACCAGAAGGAAATTCCCCAGAAGTAAAGTCAACGGAAGATAAATCTCAGATCCGACGAGAATGAGAACACTCAAATAGTGCGTGATTGATAGTCTCCACCTCCGAATCACATCGTTTACATAGGGTGTCGCACCGAACACCCCGATGAGCAAGTTGTTCCATCACTGTAAGGGAACCAGAGGCAATCTGCCAGAAAAATGTTGAACCTTCGAGGGAACCTCCAGTTTCCAAGCTTGTGCCCTAAGGGCCGTGCAAGACGTCNATTTCCAAGCCTGTGCCCTAAGGGCCGTGCAAGACGGCCCATATTCAACCTCTGTGATTAATTCACGTGCTAGCCGATAACCCGACATTACGGAATATTTTTCTGATTTAGGATAGTGCCAAATCAACTTATCTGGTTTGTAGACTTTACTGATCTCCATAGCTTGAATAATCTGAAAGTCCGCTGGATCCATAAACTCCTCAAGAATTGGCATATGCCACTCCTTAGTAATAGGATTAATCAAATGGTTAACCATTAAATTGGGATGTAACAATCGGCCTCTGCCATTAGCCGGTCTTGGCTGATTATCCGGTATCCAGGGATCCCGCCATACCGAAACATGACAGCCTGAACCTATCGCCCACCTTGCATCAAGTTTCACCAAGCCTTGAGTAGAGTAAATACTCCTCCAAGCAAACGAGGGGGAATAAGGCTTCTTAGCGTGTAAAGGGTGTTTATTCCGAAAGTATCTACCTCGCATGACCCGAGCCATTAGGGATTCCGGGTAATGAATTAACCGCCAATATTGTTTAGCCAGCATTGCATAATTAAATTGTTCTAATGTACGAAAGCCCAACCCGCCATCGCACTTGTCCTTACACACCTTATCCCAGGCTACCCAGTGCAATCCTCGTGCTTTATCGTTAGATTTCCACCAAAACCGTGAAATAGCACTCGTAAGCTTAGACGTTAACTCCTGCGGTAGTTTATAACAAGACATGACATGGGTTGGAAGAGCCAACACGACCGACTTAATCATAACTTCTTTTCCACCTTTCGATAAATACTTTGCAGACCAGCCATTCACTCGATCGTCCAGACGATCGTTGACATAACTAAAAACCTTAGTTCTCGAACCCTGAAGATTCTCAGGAATACCCAAATACGACCCCAAACCCCCTTCTTTTGAAATACCCATTACAGATTTTAGTTGAGTCCTGCTTTCAGGTGAAACTTTTTTCCCAAACATAATGGAGGATTTCTCCAGATTCACCTCTTGACCCGAGGCTTCCCCGTAGTTCCTTATAATTTCCATAACCGTAGTACATTCTGCCGCATCTGCTTTATAGAAAAACAAACTATCATCAGCAAACAATAAATGTGAAACAGTGGGACAGTCCCGAGCAAACTTGATGCCCGTAATTCTACTCTCTCTTTCAGCCTTTTTAATATTGGCAATTAAAACCTCAGTACATATTATGAACAGATAAGGAGATAAAGGATCCCCCTGACGTAAACCCCTCTGAGGCTTAATTAAGCCCCGAGGCTGTCCATTAAAAAGGACTTGATAGGAGACCGAAGATACACACCACATGATCCAAGAGATCCATTTCCTATCAAATCCCATCTTGACCATAACCGCTTCTAAGAAATCCCATTCAACGCGGTCATAAGCCTTGCTCATATCCGTCTTAAATGCCAGATAATCAGATTTACACCGAGGATTTGTATTTAAACCATGAAACATCTCCTGAGCAACAAGGATATTATCTTTAATTAGCCGACCAGAAACGAACGCCGATTGGGTTTTCTAAACCAGTGAAGGGAGAAACCGCTTAAGCTGAAAGCACAAGACCTTTGAGATAATCTTATAACTTACATTACAAAGGCTAATCGGTCTAAATTTTGTCATCCGTTGAGGCCTTTCATTTTTAGGAATTAGACAAATATTTGTTTCATTTAAACGCGGATCAAAACGATCCGTACGAAAGAAATCCTTAACCAAAGCGACCAAATCTCCTTTTAAAGCGGACCAGAAGCGTTGAAAAAACAAAGCTGTCATCCCATCGGGACCCGGAGATTTCTCGGGATGCATTGCAAACAAAGCTTTGCGAACCTCTGATTCTGTGATCTCCCTCGTTAAGGTCCTGTTCATATAATCTGTAATCAATGTAGGGACTTCTTGGAGCATTTCTGAGACTCCCCTCACATTAGACTTTTTGAAAAGATCTGTAAAATATGTGGATGCAATATCCTCCATACCAGAAATCGACTCATTCCAGACATCATTTGGACCAAATAAGCCAGCAATCCTATTTCTTGCCCGTCGCTGTTTCGTGGAAGCATGGAAGAACTTTGTATTTTTATCACCAACCCGTAACCAGAACTTTCTGCTTTTCTGCTGCCAATATAACTCCTCATCCCGGTAGGCCTCCTTCAGCTTCCTTTCGATATTCCGAATTTTGTCCTGCAAAATCGAATCGTCCATCTTTGCCTCCTGCAAAGCCGCCTTCAAGGATGAAATAATGGTCAGCAAATGAGAAACATTGTTCTTCCGCCACCAAGAAGTTGAATTACGACAGTTCTTTAACTTGTCCACAAATACCGGTGTCCGGAAATTTTTTGTGCGGTTCCACCCAGCCTCCACCGCTCCAGATAATCCATCCTTACCTAACCAATGCTTATCAAAACGAGTGGCAAGGATAGGACAGTGATCAGAGCCAATCATTTCTAAGTAATCGACCTTTGAATGGGGAAAGAGACAATGCCAATCCTCATTAGCTAACGCCCGGTCTAAACGACAACAGACTCTCTGATTATTCCGTCTATTACCTCGCCAAGACAGTTGCTCACCATAGCAGGGAAATTCTAACATACCGCAATGTCGGATCATAGAATTAAATGGTACAAAAGAAGATATTGATCTTAATGCCCCGCCTGTTTTCTCATGGTTCCCAGTAAGTTCATTAAAATCCCCTATCGTAAACCATGGATCAATTCGAAAGGAACCAATATCAATGAATTTATCCCAAACCTTATGTCTATATTGAGGGACTGGATCCCCATAAACAAAAGACAGAAAAATCATTTGTTGCCCAGAAAAAGCTTGAACATCAATTAACCGATCACAGTCATATAAAATAGAAAGTTTTCTTTCATCCTTATAAAAAAGAGCTAAAGCGCCCCGAGACCCACAAGGTTCAACCGTAAACAACTTGTCATAACCAAACTTATTCTGAAACTTTTTTAAATAAGAAATACATTTTTTTGTTTCTGATAAAAATATAATATTTGGATGATGCTTTTTCCACAAATATCCCAAGTACTCCTCTGTCAGGTCCGCCCCAATGCCCTGACAGTTCCAACTCAAGACCTTCACGTTTGAGCTGGTGGTTTCGGGAGAGCCACCGCCCCTTTCTTAACTTGACGACCACCATCCACTGGTTTACCACTCAACGTGATATTACCCGGTTTCCCAATTACCTTCTGTTTACTCCCCATACCTGCAGATTTAGACAATGCCTTAGCTAATATGCGTTTTCCCGGAGAAGCCAAAGGCAAAGCAGTTATCCTAGACCCAATAACACTCTTCTTAACATGAGAGCTAGTAATCATTCTCTTGTGACTTTTTTGTTCTCCTAAAGTAATCGCAGACATAACACTACTAACGACACCCATAGCAAGCTCAAGCGGGACAGAAGTAGAAGAAATACCTTGCTGACTAGCCTCTGCCTCACCATGAGAATTGGTCCCCTGATCAGATATAGGAGCATCCCTCCTTTCCGACTCAGTCGCAACCAATCCCAAACAACCCCCTCTGGATCTTCACCTTCCTCGAGCAGATCGTCTGTTTCCTCCATGAAATCCGTATCTACCAAAACCTTAGCAGTCCCACCGTGAGACGAACCACCTGTAACCACAGCTACCTGAGAATCCCTTGACTCAATAGCCAAATGAATATCATCAGTTGCCTCTTGAATACTTGTGTTTGTTGAACCCTGTTTAACCTTATACAATGGTTTAGGCCAAACCGGCCGAGTCCCCTTACGGTTGAGACTAGAAGAAGGAACCTGCCCCAAAGACTCACCACCCCTCAAATACAACCCTCTTTGTCCCCCAAAACCACTTGATTCGACCACACTATGCTGTCTCTTCTGTCCCCACACCGAACTTTGAGACCTCTCTTGATGACGGGAACCGTAAGGACCCAGATCAGCAGCAACAGTATCTTGGGACTGAAATTCCAACGCCCTTTTCACATACTTTCTTGGTTTCTCTCAACCCCCTTCACTGTGATACCCTCCTTGTTTAGCTGGTGGATGTTGTCTCAAACCACCCCTCTTATCAGATTGATTCTCCACAACTTGATCTCCAGCTCCCTTGAGTAACTCCGGACATCCCTTCATCTCGTGTGTTAAACGAAAACAATGCTCACATAATCCCATTAATTTTTCATACTCAAGAGAAACAATAATTTCATCACCGGTATCAAAAGGCACAACTAGCTTAAAGAGAAGAGGATTGAAACCGTTAACAGAAACGCAGAAACTCCCTGACTCCTCATCTATCTCACAGATTGTACCCACCTTCCTCCCTATGGCTCTTAAAGTAGCAACCTCCCAAAAGTGCATAGGGATATCAATAACCTTCACCCATAAGTTAATTGCAGAAGAATAGGTTGATGATATGAACGGCTCCTACTTCACCAAGGAGATCATCCACCCATCAGAATGGTCCTTACCATTTTGATAGTCGTCATATTCTATGTTATATAATTCTGCAAAAAAAGAATACTGACAAAGTTAATATAATTCTAACAAGGAAATTTATTATTCAACATCAAAAATATAAAATCAAATCTAAAAAAAGATATACACCGTGATTTCAAAGTTAAATGAAAAGTACTTATTGGTTTTTATGGTGTTTCCGGTCTAATATGGAAATCGTTATTGCGCCTTGAATCTTGAAAATTTAGTAAGGAATATGTGGGCTCTTGCAAACCATGGATTGACATAACAGGTCTTCAACATACACCTAAGACCAAAGAAACAAAATCCATTTGGATTTATCATTTATGTTAGTCCGGTCAGATAAAAATAAATTCGTCGATATACAGATTCATGTGTGTGTAAATGATGTTGGGGAAGAGTATGAAAGCCTCTGGTTGATAAGTAGAGTCTCATGGTTTCTAGATATAGTGTTGGATCACCAAAGTAAAGCACATGGAAAACTATCATTAGCAGTATCTTATTTTCTTTATGGTTCGGAAGAATATGGATCGATTCACGTTGTAGCTAGGATTGACTGGATGAGCTACTTCATTGATTGCTAATAAATATATACTAGATGGCTAGCAATCCAAATATCATTAACTAAGCTAACATCAATAATTACTGAAGATATTGTATTGAATGAAGTTTTATAAGGTTTAGAACATGTGGTGAAATCTGTACTAAGTGGTTGAGACATGGATACAGAGATAGATGTCATGTGGTGGTGCAAGAGTTCAAACAAAGAGAGTTGACATAACTAACACAGGGGATGAAGTATTACTTGATACATATGCTAGTAGAGCAAAGCAAAGGTAGCACTTGGTAATTGTGCTGACATAGTGATTAACACAAAGCAGAGAAGATAAAGTGTTGAATCAAGAACCCTACAATTAAATATATTAGAGGATGTATCAAACGTCTAAAGCAATTCTTGTACTAGTTCTGACGCTAAGTAGTACAAGAAACTGGATTGAAGAGTTTGAAGAAGAGAAGCTTAAGGCCGACTAGGACAAGCCAAGTGACGGCTGCTGAGCTGGATGAACATATTGAATGGAAGATTCAAGATGGGATCATGGAGAGAAAATTTTCTATTTGTTATATAATAGGAAATTCCTATTTGTTGTATAATAGAAAATTTCTATTTGTTGTATAATAGGAAAATTGCTAACCCTAGGGTTTGTGCAATTGTTAATCTTCCAATTCATGTTTGTTGTATAATAGGAAAGTTGTCAACCCTAAGGATTGGGCAATTGATATAAATACTAAGAGACCGTTTCATGCAGATCTGTGCGCTTCAAAGTATTCTCAAGATATGCACACAAGATGTGTGGTATCGCCCCATCAATAAGATAGAGATATCATATGATGGTTTACTCATCTAGAAAAGAATGATAGGCATAATAGTGCTCGGTATCATAGCAATTATAATTGAAATCTTGTTCTAGTGGATTTGTTCTGGACTAGGTCCCCCAGGGATGTAGAAAAAACGAACCCCGTTAACAAAGCTTGTGTGTCTGATTTACTATATGCATATATAATCTCCAAGTCGATGTACACATACTTGAACATATAGACTTAGCCACAAATATGCGTTTTCAATTACGATCTTTATAGAGTTTCTAAAAATTGCTAGAAAACTTTCAAAATATCTAAAAATCACAAACATGACATGTTATATCAACTTACAATTGTTATACTATAGTTGTATAAAAAATTTCATCGCTTTTGTTTAAACTAAAGGGAAAAAAGCATAAAAAACCCTCATTTTTTTTTATTTGGACGTTTAATACTTGGTCTTTTTCAGTTGGAAGAAAAATACCTGTATTAATTAAAACGAACAAATTAATATCCAAAAATATAAATGTTGCTATTTTCATACTCGCATTTTCAAAACAAAATTAAAATTCTAAATTTATCCTTATAATCTTAATTAAAATTAATAATTAGTTTTTTTAAAACTATCTGGTTTTCTTTAAACCGGATCAAACCGGTTATCACCACCATCGAGTCTGTTCGTGTCGTGTTAAGTAATTCCGATGAGCTTTTTAACGATCGGTGAAAGAACCAAATTGAATATTTGTTTTAAATTTACATGAATTTTAGATTATAACTTCTTCACCCAATAACAACTACTTCAAATTTACATACATTAAAATTCAGACTTTGATTTTGTAGAGAATTTGAATTTGACTTTTATTTCTATAGTGGTGTTATGTGGTTACGGGAGGAACAAAACAATTTTAATTTCAGAAAAAATTTAGTAAATTTATAGAAGATCCGTTACTGAATAAAGCTCGGATCCAGCTGGGTGAATAATCCATCGAGTTTGTATTTGTATTTTATTTCTACCCTTTCGTTGGTGTTGCTTTTGAGAAGCTAAAATCAAAAA
>NC_025695.1:36880162-36899280 GCF_000633955.1 Camelina sativa
AAAAAAAAAAAAAAAAAAAAAACAGAAAGAAACAGGTGAGTCGTGGAGATGGAAGCCACCGAGAAGCAGAACCATGGCCACATGTTCCCAGTCCACCATCGCACCATCTTCTCCTTGTTCCTAGAGAAGGATTTGCAAAGGAAAGTATTGGTGGAGTGGGTGAACACTGTGTCGAGGAAGCTAAGGGAAGTGTATAAAAATGAGATTGAGAACTGGCTTGTTGGATTGAGAAAGTTTATCGGAATTTTCTTCACACGACAACATCAAATTTCGGTGGTGATGATAATCGGGTTAAAATAAAACCAGATAATTTAATATAGAGAAAGTAATTATTAATTTTAATTAAGATGATAAGGGTAAATTTGAAATTTTAATTTTGTTTTGAAAACACGAGTATGAAAATAGCAACATTTATATTTTTGGATATTAATTTGTTCGTTTTAATTAATGGAGGTATTTTTCTTCCAACTGAAAAATACCAAGTATTAAACGTCCAAATAAAAAATAAACAAAGGTTTTTAAGCTTTTTTCCCTTAAACTAAACATTTTAGTAAAAAATGACTCGGTCTAAAATTTAAACACAACAACAAATGAGAAAAAATTAATGACTAAATCAAGATCCTTTTAGATCAGAATTAAAGAAGGGAGTAAGCTCAAAGTAGACATGTTTTGTGTGAAACACATCAATTTTCTTCTTATATATATATAAGAAACATTTCTTATTAGTTATTTCTTTATAAATTTTTAAAAATCATCCATTCATTTTTATCATCGAGGATGAAAAAGATCCTTCAATTCTCTTGATGTAGTACTTTTACTTCAATCAAATTATCAATCTACAATCTGCATTAATCAACTCACTAAGAATACACAAAGATGCTTAATCTAACCTTAAATAGGAATTGGTTCTTTTGTAACAATCTTAATTAACAAAATGGATTAAAGAAAGAGAGCAAAGCAAACTCAAAGCAATACAAACTCAAAACAAACAAGGACACAACTAAGAACAAATTTTAAATCAAGATTAAACAAATGAACCTTGGGCAAGGTAATTGACTTGGGAGATAGCTAATCAATCCTAGATATCTAAGCAAAACAATCAAGAACAATCCTTAGGACAAGAACACTTATGTAAATCAATTCACTTCCATGATAAAGATTCTATGCAAATCAAGCAATCATCAAAAATTTCGAAAGGCAATCATAAGATAAGCATGCATTAAAATCAAGTCTTTATTCCACTAAACACCCTAATCATCAATTTCCATTGGCTAGGAATGCAAAGCTCTTGAATAGTTTGGTTCAAGAATTTCATCAAACACCTTCTGGGCATAGAAGTTCTAATGTCTAGAATTAACTTGATCAAGGCTTATCTAGCATTATAATCACTAAACAAGAAAGGATTTACATAAATAAAGCCTTAGATATCAAAGATCAATAATCTATCTCCCTAATCTACCAAGCCCAAAGTTCTAAGAGGATCTACTCACTCATCATCATGATCACACAAAGGAAAGAGTTTGATCTTTGTGAAATCATAATAAGAGATTATAGATTAAGAGATTTGAAGAAAAAATTGCTATTAAAAACTTAGAAGTACTCAATCATTCAACAAACCAAGAGTAGATAAGCTTAAGAACCCTAAGTGGCTGCTAAACAAGAGATAAAACTAAGATATGTCTCCCCTTAATAGGGTTAGAGTATTTATAGTAAAATAGAAGGGAACCCGGGTAAACCCAAAACAGACCAGGTCAAACCCGGGTCAAAGCTAAACCAAGTGTGAACTAAGGCAGCTGCGGATGGTCTGGGCCGATTGGTGAGGCCGTGTGGTTCCATCGGCCTTCACTCGACCGCTTGAGCTGGCCGCTGATGGCTCCTGTTCTTGGCGTGAAGGATTCGATCGGCCGGCTGTTGGCCGCGTGAGGTGGCCGCGTGCGTCTCCTGTTCTTGGCATCTTGAGCTCGATCGGCCACCGTTTGGCCGCTTGTGCTGGACCGCTTGCTTCACTCGACCACCGTTTAGCCGATCTCCAAGGTCGCGTGTGGTCCCTAACTTTGACGTCAAGAAGTGGCATCGGTTGTGCTTTGGCCGATGAGGGGTGACCGGTTGGGACACACGGCCATGGTTTGGCCGCTTAGTCGGGCCGCTCATGGTCCCTGATTCTTTGTCACTTCTTCAGCTTCACTTTTCTTAGCTTCTTTGCTCCAAAACAGGTCCAAATGCTCCAAATGTGGTGAGATTACTCCAAGAACCTGAAAGACAACACACTAGATGCATATGCTCCTAAAACAACCTAGAAAAACAAGATTATGCAACAAAACTATGCAAAAACAAGGCTTAAAACTCAACAAAAACACAAGATATCAACTCCCCCAAACTTACTTCTTGCTAGTCCTCAAGCAAGAACCAAAAAAAAAGTGAGAGAGAGAGGTTTGAAAAAGGGATTCAGAACCAAAAAGTAACAACAAAGGATTCAAACCACAGTCCTTAAATGTAATTCAATGATGCTAGGATCAATCAAAGTCCTTACAAATATTTTTCTATGCTTATCATAATGCACCACTATAGTTCACTTTCTATCTATTGGTAAACACTTGCAATCCTATTAAACATCTCTTTCACATTTATTAAAGTGTTTGGTGTGATCTTGCAAATGGAAAATAAATCAAGCTTAATTGGTTTAAGGGAAAGACTTTTTATAAAGTGGTTGGCAATGATGCTTTTGGGTAGTTTACTCTCAAACAAAGAGGAATGCTAGACAGTTGTGAAACCTATCTAAAATTGAGAATAATTTGGGCATACAAAGCTTAGCTCTTGATGTTCTACCCACCTATAAGCTTTTCTACCCTTTTTACTCATCATTCTTTTCTTTATTTATGATCTTAAACTTTTGAATATCTCTAAGGCTTCACTTTAAACACAAGCTCTCTTTTTTTTTTTTACTTCTTTGAACTTTTTTTGATGAACTCCCATTCTTATTAAGCTATTCTTTAGCATTTTTTTATGAAACTTTTCTAGGAGACAACAATTAGACTTTTCTTTCTCTTTTTCTTCTTAAGAGACTTAGAGCTTTTAACCAAATCTTAACCGTAGAGATAAATCTTTTCTTTTCTTTTGACCAAGTAATTCTTTCTTTTCTCCCCCCTTAATCTCTCTTGTTTCCAAACCTTTATCCAAATCAAAATTCTAACCACCTATTTCTTTTTTCAAAACCAGTCCTATTAGCTAGTTTTAAGGATTCCAAACCTAGCTAAAACAAGAGCCAGTTCTTTGTCATTCTCAATACTCTCAAGATTTCACAACCTATAGCATTATCAACAAAGATGCCTCACTCAACAAATTAACACAAGGCTTGAAAGAAAAGGTTGGTGTTCAAAGGTATGACAAGAGATTGGGTTAATTAAAATAGAGTGGCAAATAGAGATTGTTAACAACCCAAATGAAATTTCCATGAGCTAGCATTCATAGTCCATATGCAAGATAATTTAAAGATCAAATTAAGATCCAAATAATATAGAGATGCAGCAATGATCATGCAAGCTTTACACTAGAAGAAAATTCTTTCAAGTGACACAATGCTTTAAGCTTAGATTCTTCATTTTTTCCCAAAGATTAAACAAGCACCAATGAACTATAAATGAGGGATGTGGGTTCAATCCTAAGTCTCTACTCTTACAAGGCAACTTCATCATCATCCCCAAATGCAAATGCATACTAAATGCTTCTAGACTCAATCCTAAACACAAAAATGAATATGCAAAGCTACATGCATTTTTTGGTTTTAAAAATTTTCAATTTTTTTTTGATTTTTCTCAAAACATAGCTATTAAAAAATGCATGACACAAAAATTGAAAATCAAAACAAAACACAATATTAGATGGTTAGTCCCTCCCTCAAACTTAATTCACACAGTCTGGGTGTGAGAAAAGCCGGGAAATAGACTAACAAGAAAAATAAAGATAAAAATAGGAAAAGACTCAATGTACAAGGACTTGGAGTGTACCTCTAGTTCATGGAGGAGTCAAGAGAGTAGGAGGAGTTACTGGTGCATGGTGTTGGAGATTCTTTTGCTCTTCTCTTCCTCCTTTGTCTCCTCTCATATGCTGAAGCTCTTGGTGGGTCATAGAAACCAAGTGCAGTGCTAGCCTCACCATGGAATGAGTCTCTCTCCAACTCATCATCAACCATATCTGCTGGTTCTTCTCTTGAATCCTCAACAACTTCAGGGTTTGGATTTGAGCTACTTGCAGTGTCTAGCTTTGCCTCCACATGCTTCAACATTTTGTTCAAACTTTTCACTTCCTTTACCAGCTTTTTTATTGTCTTTCCTTGCCATTTAACAAATCTTTGGAGAAGAAGGTGAATGATGAAGTTTTGACCAGGAGCTACCAGCGGCTAGGTGCATCGGTCAGATAGAGCCTGCATGAACCCATCGGTTAGACCCCTCGGTCAAGTGAAGGTCGAGTGAAGAGTTCGGACACTTAAACAGGGACAATGAGCGGTTTGGCCACTCGGCCAAAGGGTTGCTGATTGTGGTTCACGAGTAAAAAGGGAGACTTCGAACAGGAACAACACGCGGGGAGATCCTTCGGCCAGACCATGACCGTGTGCAACCATTGGGGAAGCCCATCGGGCAATTCGTGGCCGAGTGAAAGCTAAAGAGTGGAATGTGATATTTGGAACAGGGAGTACACGCGGGAAGGACTTTCGGCCAAGTGATGGCCGCGGGCAGCCAATCGTTCATGGCCATCAGCCAAAGGTCGATCGATGGAGCTCATCCGGGTAAGTCTACTTCTCCTTTCTCGGTTTAATTCGGTTCAATCTTAGTAAACCAGAATGATTTTTCAACTTTTCAAATCAATTTTGGCTGGTTTACTACTTCTCTCAACACTCTAAAACCCGAATTCCATCTTTCTCTTCCTCACTTTGTCGATTTTCAAGCTCCACCACCCTTAGAACACTAAAAACCTTGTATCTCTCTCATTTCTCAATCGTTTTCAAAGATTTTTGGTGTGTTGGTTTCGGTTTTGAAAGCTCTTTCCATTAATTATAATCTCATCTGCTAGTTCTGCATAACTCCTCGTCGGAAACAAGGTCAGAAACCAACCCTCTCTTCTAAAGTTTTATTCCAATAAGTGTAAGATTGGACTTCCCAGCTATTATGTCTTTATTTTAGGTTGTTTAGCTTGATATTGATGCTAGCTAGTTCCAATTTCGTTAGAATTTCTGGGCTTGCTGTTTAATTTCAAAAAATTTGATTTTTGAGCACATAGGGTTCTTGAGAATTGTTAAAATCTAAAATTTGGGAGAATTAGAGTTTTATTGTTTCTTTACCTTGTCTATTGTACTTTGAATCAATCTATAGGAGACTAGAAAGTTTGGAGAACAATTGATCATGTTTGATGGTTTATTGAGTTTTTAAATTCTTAAGAAGAAGTAATGTTGAGTTTGCTTATGAGGTTTATGTTTAAGTTGGTTCTCATTTGTTCATTGGATTACTATGACTGATTTACCTCAAAGATACTTAGCACTTGTTGGTTGTGAATTCAAATTGTGGCTCCTAGTGAGTGAAAAGTTTGAACAAAAGGTTGAAGCATTCTATACTTAGGCAAGAATCCTCTATAGAGTGTACTCAACTGTGATTCTTTGGAGAAACCATGATGTGGACATTGAGAGATGTACCCCTTGAATCTTTCCCATGCTTCACAAAAACTCTCATTTCCCTTTTGAGCAAAGCTTGATATCTCATTTCTAAGTCTTGTTGTTCTTGTAGTAGAGAAGAATTTGGATAGGAAAGCCTTCTTACATTGATCCCAGGAGGTAATGGTGTTGTGAGGCAGATTTTTTTCCCATATATGAGCCTTATCACCAAGAGAGAAGGGGAAGAGGCGTAGCTTGAAGGCATCTTCAGAGATACCATTGATCTTAACAGTCCTACAAAAACCTATCAAATTGACCCAAGTGATCAAGGGGGTCTTCCATTGCCAAACCATGAAATTTTGATCCCTGCACCATGTTGATAAGACTGGCTTTGATCTTAAAGTGATTGTTCTCAACTGGTGGAGCTCTAATACCAGTGCGGTGTCCATTGACATTAGGTGCATCATAAGCTCCAATGAGAGGGGCTTGTCTTGGTACATGGTGTGGAGCTCTATCATCATTTGGCTGGTCATTTCCATTATGACCAGGTGGAGGAGGAGGGTTGTGTTCCATAGCTTGTCTGGCTATCCGGCGATTCTCTCGCTCAAAACGGTAGATGTCGTCAACCCGCTCAATCAAGTTTGCTTGGCCTTGACTTCTCAAGTTCATACACCTTGCAAAAGAGAATTCAAAACACCAAAGCAAACCAAGTAAGTAACAATGTAAAGTAAATGAATAGGCTCAAGCAAAGTTGGAATCATAATGGTCAAATTGAATGCAAACGGGCAACAACGCCAAATTGATGTAGTACTTTTACTTCAATTAAATTATCAATCCACAATCTGCCTTAATCAACTCACTAAGAATACACAAAGATGCTTAATCTAAACTTAAACAGGAATTGGTTATTTTGTAACAATCTTAATTAACAAAATGGATTAAAGAAAGAGAGAAAAGCAAACTCAAAGCAATACAAACTCAAAACAAACAAGGACACAACTAAGAACAGATTTTAAATCAAGATTAAACAAATGAACCTTGGGCAAGGTAATTGACTTGGGAGATAGCTAATCAATCCTAGATATCTAAGCAAAACAATCAAGAACAATCCTTAGGACAAGAACACTTATGTAAATCAATTCACTTCCATGATAAAGATTCTAAGCAAATCAAGCAATCATCAATAATTTCCAAAGGCAATCACAAGATAAGCATGCATTAAAATCAAGTCTTTATTCCACTAAACACCCTAATCATCAATTTCCATTGGCTAGGAATGCAAAGCTCTTGAATAGTTTGGTTCAAGAATTTCATCAAACACCTTCTGGGCATAGAAGTCCTAATGTCTAGAATTAACTTGATCAAGGCTTATCTAGCATTATAATCACTAAACAAGAAAGGATTTACATAAATAAAGCCTTAGATATCAAAGATCAATCATATCTACCAAGCCCAAAGTTCTAATGTAAATTTCTGTTGCTTTTATATCAATCATCTATCTCCCTACTCTTTTTGTTTATCCGTATTTTTAATGTAAATTTATGTGATACTTTTAAATTACTTTTGTACAATATGTTTTTGTTTAACATTATGCGGGAAAGACTTCTCAAAACATTTTTTAGATGGAAATAATATTTTCTATTTTTATTATCAAAATTAAGATTTATATTTAAAGTATTGATAACAGGAGTGATGGGGAATGTGATGCAAAAAAGAAGGAACCGATGTATCGAATTTCCAATCAACAAAAAAAACGGGGCTATGTGTTCTTCAAGATTGTGAGCTTGTGTGTAAGAAGAGGAGTAAAGGGTTAGAGGGTATATGCTCGAAGTATAATGCCCAATGAAAAGACCCTAAACAATGCAACTGTTGTGGATTATGGCCTCCTCGTTCATAATGTGGTTACTAAATTATTTACAATGAAATTCGTATCATATATATGATGAGTTCAATAATAAAATAAAATAAAAAATAATTATAAGGTTTGTGTTTAGTAATAAAATAAGAAAATAATTATAAGGTTTGTGCTTCTTATTAATGAGAAAAATTATATTGTTCTTAAACTTCACCTAATAAATGAAGCTAGAATTGTGCTTAAGGCCTCCAACAATGTTTAATTGTTTACATTCTTAATCCATGTCTAAATATATGTTTTACTTACTAGAGGCGGGTTGATCAAAAAAAAAAAAAAAANAGGCGAGGGGCCATAAGTCATGAATATACGCAAACAATCTGAGATTCCAATATTTAGTTTATATTACGTGCAGATGATAACTAGCAAAAGATACCTCAGTTGAAGATCATTTTATGTAATAACTAGGCTTAAACAAAAAAACATACCCGAAAATTTAATCCAGGATTCAACCCAAAAAACCAGAGTAAGATACAAGTATAATCAAATTACCGTTTTATATTATCAAACTCGTGCGATTAGGTTTGGGTTTGGATTTGGAGATTATCTAATGCCTATAAAGGTATTTATAAAATTCGAACATATAATTAAATATTTAAAATATTAATGATATTTAATCTTGCTATAATCTAATTATCTAAAATTATGGTTATAATTATGAAAATATAACTACTTAAAATAACTGAAATATCAAAATATTTATATTTTCAAAATTTAGCCAATATATTTAAATTTAACCAATTTTTAACGTTTTGGGTATTTATTATTTCGGGTATTTATAAGATCCTGATTTATGTAATCCAAATAATTCAAACCCGATAAAACCCGAACCAAAACTGAACATAAAATTATCTTATGGATACTAAATTCATAAACATGTTAAACTCGAACTGAACATGTTACCTATATCCAACCCTTAGTAATAACTAGTTCTTTGATATTTTTTCTTAGTTTCTCATGTGTATACATTTTATTTTTGAAATTTTAAATGTATTATCCAACAAAAATTGTAATATGTGTTAAAGCGAAAATCTAGTTGTAACGTCCGTGTCCCAAAGAAAAGTGGAATAACCGATCAATTTATGTGAAATCATGAAATTACCCGGTTTGATTTAAGTTCACTCGGTTTAGAACCGGTTTTGGAAAGCCATAAGTGATGTATTTATAAATGATATGGATGCCTCTTCTCTCTCTTTGGTCGTGGCTGTTATTCATTGCTAGTGTTGAGAGGAAGAAAGAGAGAGAGGAGAGAAACATGTTGTGGTGTGAAGGAGATTAAAGCAGAAAACAAAATTCGTTAGGGTTTGGGAGGAAACAGTTTCGACATATCAACGTTGTCAAAGATAACGAAATTTGGTAGAGTTATTCCCAAGCGTTTCATCATCATTCTCCCTTTTACATAAGTGAATTTGAATTTAAACTCGATGAGTTATTGGCAGTTTCGTGAGACACGTTTTCTCAGACACGAGTTTGGGACCATCGGGGATTGTAACTGAGATCGTGGTCTCGTTTGATTTCTGATCGGCACGAGATTTTTTGGGAAGCTTCGTGACGTTTAGGGATAGCTTTTCACAGGAGGGATTTGATAGTTAATGATTGGTTTTTATTTTAGAGTTTCTTCTTTGAGATTGTTCTTTTCAGTTGTTTCTGTCCAGTTTTATTATAAAGTCGTTTTTGGTTGTGTGGCTTGTTGTAGGGCGTTTCTGGGCTGTTGCAGATGTTAGGAGAGTTTCAACTGGTTGTATTTGTTGTTATAATCAGTTTGATAAGGTGAGTGCATGACCATGAGCTTATCTGAGTAATTGGGTTGTATGACTTATTTTGTGTGATGAATGTGTTATTGGATGTTCTGTTCAATGCCTGGTTAGTTATGTTTTGTTTGTGGTTGTACTTTTGATTTACTTGCGTGATTAGCTCGTAGATGGGAGGATCGCCTCACTGGGTATTTCTAGTAATACTCATGCATCTCATTGTGTTTGTGGTGCAGGTAATGCATGTGTAGCGCGGAATCATGGCGATGAGGAGGAGTATGATCTAGGGTCTCGGTTATATTATTGGTTATGTTATTTTGTTGTTGAAACCTATGTTAGGATGCTAGTTCGGTTTATATGTTTCCGCGATGTTTGATTTATATTAATTTGTTGTTAATTAATTGTTTGGATTGTAATTAAATATTATGGAGTATTTAATTATATTATTAATATTAAAAAAAGACGGATCTATTAGTTTCGTTTCACTAATCAATAACTTTGAAAAATGACAGAAAGTGAAATTGGGAGAAATGGGTCGATTGGTTGGATTGATGAATCCTCTACGACGGTTGTTGACAAAACTCAAACTAATAGTCCCTCTAATGTGTGAGTAGTCTTCCTAATTTGTGCGAATGAGCATATTTCAGGAAAGCTATGTGGTTTATAATGATTTTTTATATATATTTTAGTCAAACAATAATTTTTTTCTATTTTGTGGGTAAGTAGGAGCATAGAATCGCCTCATAATATATATGAAATAAATTGAGGTTGAAAACAAAAGAACTATATTGCTTCTTCCAATCACATTGTTTATTGGTAACCTTTAAAACGGTTCGTTTGCAAAGGAGGAGATTGAGTTACCAATTAGAGCTATTACATACGTCGCATGGACAGTTGGACACCACCGTTAAAAAATTTCACAAACTAACGATGAGACATTTAGAAAAATCAAACAAAAAAATCTTCATTCTTTTTATTCACCACTAATTGTTTACCACCCAAAAATGATAATCTATAAATATAATCAACTTTTATAAATTTTGAATAAATAATAAAAATTGCCATAGAGATAATACCATATCTTTGTGTTATTAGTTTTAGTTAGAAAATATCATATTGTTAGTATGTACAGTTGTTAGTTTTAGTTAGAAAATATCATATATACTGGTGTACGTTGTTTCATATTCTTCAAGGAATCATACTGATCTTCCTCTACATCTTATGAGAGATTTCCTTCTAAAAGGACCTCTCTTAATTTTCTCGTTTCTTCTCTTTTCTATTTTTCCTTCTTTTCTTTCACTAATAATGACCTCTTCGTCTGTTGAATCTACCCTTGCCAATGTTCTTTCATCTGACTCCTCCCAGATCCCTGCTGTTTCCGTTAACATGATTAACGTGACAAATCTATCCTCCCTCAATTACATCACATGGAGTGCTTAGGTCAGATCCCTTATCCGTGGATATGATCTCCTCAAATACATCGACACCACTGCTGAAATTCCGCGTAAGACAATCACCAAGTTCGGCAACGAGGAAGTAAATCCGGATCATGTCTCGTCGCTGCGTCAAGACAGCTTGCTGTTCAGTGCCCTCATGGGTTCTATTGAACTTGTAAATCAGCCTCTCATCGCTATGTCTGAAAGCTCAATCCAGGCCTGGAACACCTTGTCGGATACTTATGCTAAACCATCCAGGAGACACATCTGAGAGCTTCGACACAACTGAAGCAATGTGTCAAAGGCACCACCACTGTTGATGCGTACATGCAGCAGATCAAAGTCAAAGCTGATGCACATACCTTGATTAAGAGTCCCATGCCTCATGAAGATCTGATTGGTCTCATACTTGCAGGTCTTGGTGATGACTACAAACCACTCATTGAAGGATTTCATAGCCGTGATCCACCACTGAACTTCATGAGAAGCTTATCAATCGAGAACTAGCCATTGTAGCGACTGATCCACCACCTTCATCTTTCCAATAATGGCAAATCAAGTTCAGCACCGCTCCAACAACAATCGCCACAACAACAACATGACCAATTTTAGCCACAACTCCCATCAATAAAGATCGGATCAACGTGCCTCTCGACCATACCTTGGCAAATGTCAGGCTTGTAGAATGTAGAGTCACAGCGTAAAACGATGTCCTCACTATCGTATCATCACTCATCAGCAATCTTCTCTGCAACAACAACATTAGTACTTTGTTTCTCCACGAGCATACAATGTCATGATGCAACAACCTGGAACTCCAGCGTGGTTGTTGGATTCTGGATCCACATATCATCTCACGTCAGACCTTTCTAACCTTGCCCTTCACTCCCCTTACACAGGAGGAGAGGATGTCTAAGTTGCAAATGGAGCAGATCTCAAAATTGCCAACATGGGTTCCGCTCTACTTCCTTCCCCTACACATTCCTTGAAGTTGCATAATGTTCTACATGTTCCTCAATTTTCTTAAAATCTCGTCTCCGTTAAACAATTGTGTACTGATAATCGAGTTTCTGTGGCTACGCTGAGACACTTCCAATTGTATTACTTTTTCAGCTTCCAATTAAAAGTCCATTATCTATCTGGCATTCGAGATTTTAGGACATCCAACTATTTCAGTTTTAAAATATGCAAATTCACCTTTGCTACTTTTGGATTCTAAAAACTCTTCTTCTTTTCATTGTATGGATTGTTCTATCAATAAAAGCCACAAAATGCCTTATGCTCATTCTTCTTCTCTCTCGTCAACAAAACCGCTTGAACTAGTAATTGTTGATGTTTGGACTTCACCCACATGGTCCATTGATGGATACAAATATTAAGTTATTTTTGTTGATCACTTCACGCACTATGTTTCGTTCTATCCCCTTTGCAGCAAATCAGAGGTTTGTGAAACGTTTATTAGGTGCAAGGCGCTTGTGGAAAACAGATTTCAACACAAACTAATCACTTTTTATTCTGATAATGGTGGAGAGTTTGTGGCGTTGGCAAGTTTTCTAGCGTCCAACGGAGTCTCTCATCTCACTACTCCACCTAATACACCAGAACATAATGGATTTTTTTAGCGTAGACATCGTCACATCATGGAACAGGTCTTACATTACTCACACATGTTTCAATGTTGACTAGCTACTGAACATATAATTTAGCTGTAGATGTGTATTCAATTAATAAACAACCAACTCCAACGATGGCATATCATATGCTTACCAAAGGTTATTTGGTGTCGCTCCGAGTTATTCGGAACTCAGAATATTTAGATGCCTTTATTTTCCTTGGTTTAGAGCCTTACATGCAAAATAAGCTTGATTCTTGTTCTAAACCCTGCATTTTTTCTTGGTTATTCTCTTAGTCAAAGTGCATTCTTCTGTTTAGAAACATCCTCTTCACGAATCTATGTTTCTTGTCATGTTCACTTTGTCAAAACAGAATTCCCTTTCCGAAAGCTTTCTTTGGCTCCTCTAAAAATTAATTCTCCCTCTCTATTTTGGTGCCTGCCAGTCACCATTGTCTCGGTGTTGTCACTTGCCTCTCCATCGGTTCCTACGCCTCCAGGTTTGAATTCTTCACCCTCTCCTATTCTGGTTTCTGCTTCACCTGCTATGCCTGTCGATTCTGCAAATGTGCAGGAGAAGTCATAGCATAACTCGCCTTTTGTGTCTTTATCTCCAGAAATAGTGAAAACTCTTAAGCCATTAGCACCTGCTCCTGCTCCTGCTCCTGTCACCAATGTTCATTGATGCAGACCATGTCAAAGAACAACATTATCAAGCGGGTGAACAAGTTCTCTCTCGCAGCTCATAATAGATCAAAATCAGATGATGAACCTGCCACGGTTGCACAGGCTATGAAAGACACACTTATATGTCTACATAATTTAAATCACAGATACAACTTCACACATGGGATCTTGTTCCACCATTTCCGGAATATAACTTAATTGGAAACAAGTGGGTCTTTAGGAAAAAACGACGTCCATATAGCTCTGTTGAGAGATTAAAATTGTGTCTTGTTGCAAAAGGGTTTCACCAACGACCTGGAACTCACTTCAAAGAAACATTCAGTATGGTGGTTAAACAAGCTATTGTTCTTGCTGTTCTCGGTGTTATTGTTTCTTGTGACTGGCATTTAAGACAATTAGATATCAACAATTCCTTTTTGCAGGGTCATCTAACAAAAGAGGTGTACATGGCTCAACAGGCCGGTTTTATGGATAGAGATAAGCCTAATCATATCTGAAAACTGCGCAAAGCTATCTATGGGCTGAAACAATCTCCAAGAGCTTGGTATTTGGAGCTTTGGACGTTTCTCCTCCAATCTGGTTTTGTGAACTTGTTAGCAGATGCTTCTTTGTTTGTGTTACACTCGGGTTCTCTCTTCTATAAACTCTTTTTTATGTGGATGATATCATCATAATAGGCAATGATGCTTCACAAGTACAACACTTCATTGAGCTTCTGAGTAATCGTTTCTCTCTAAAAGATCTTGATAAGCTAAGTTATTTTTTGGGTGGCGAGGCTCACCGATCATAGGCTGGTCTGTTGTTAAATCAAAGGAAGTCCTTTGTTGACTTGCTCTCTCAAACTAACATACTTGCTGCCAAACCGGTTGTGTCACCTATGGTACCTACTGATCGCTTGGAGTTCACGTCGGGAACACCACTTCCTGATGGCTCAAAGTATCGTCAGATTGTTGGGAGCACTTCACCAGGTCAAACACTGCGTTTTCTGTCAACAAGTTATCTCAGTTTATGCATCGTCCTATTAATATTCATTGATTGGCAATCAAGAGAGTTCTTCGCTATCTTGCTGGGACTAAAGACCGTGGTATCTTTCTTCGTCGCAACAATACCATTGCTCTTCATGCCTTCTCAGATGCTGATTGGAGAAACAACAAGGATGATTACACTTCGACATGGGCATATATCATTTATCTTGGTAGTAATCATGTTGCTTGGTCTTCTAAGAAGCAAAAATCTGTTTCTCGCTCTTCTAGAGAGGCAGGAATATTGGGCTGTTGCTGACGCAACTTCAGAGCTCTGTTGGGTTGTGTCTTTTCTACGGGAGTTGGGCATCAAGTTTGTAACCCAGCCTATCATATATTGTGACAATGTAGGAGCATCGTATCTTGTTGCTAATCCTATGTTTCATTCGGGAATGAAACATGTGGCTTTAGATTATCATTTTGTTCGTGAATTGGTCCAATATGGTTTTTTCGAGTCTCTCATGTGTCTACCAGGGATCAGTTGGCAGATGCATTGACAAAGCCGGTCTCTCGTTCTTTTATATTGGTTAACTTGTCCAATTGGTCTCTCTTCTAGTCGTCCATCTTGAGGGGACGAATAGAAATAATACCGTATTTCTGTGATCTTAGTTATAGTTAGAGAATATGATCTTGTTATTATGTACAGCTGTTAAAGATCTTATCATGAATTTTTTTATCTAGCCTATATATCCCGTTGTACGTTGTATAATATTCTTCGAGGAATCATATTGATTTTCCTCTACAATTGCAACTTTGAATAGCAAATATGTCATTCTTTTAATTAGTCATCTCTTGTACAATTTCTCCCAAAAAAAATATTAGTCATAATTTCCCTTAAATCTAAATTCTACAGGATCTAATGATCATATTTGGAGATTTTTATGAATTCTTAATGAAAGAAAAAATATAAAACAGTGAACTGTGTGACACAGCGTCTCATCACATGGATGGTTGTGGATAAAACAAAACATGATCCACTCTTCTCCTCTCAATCTTCATCCTCATTAATTAACTTAAATAAAAATAAAATGTAATAATTTCGATCTTTTTAGGTCATTTGAAAAAAAAAAAAAAAGTCATTATTATTTTCTCGTTTCCGGAATCAAATTATTATTATTTGGTTCAACTCCAGATAATGGAAGCTAGAAGGCTTGCGATCCTCTGTTCACACCTCAACCCACCTGGTCCGAACCCGTCCCGAGACCCGACTCTCAGGGTCTCCGTTTGCAACTCTGTTTCGTCCGGCGACGACGGGAAACTGGAATCATCCAATCTCCAAAACGACTGTGTTTTCTGTAAGATTATCCGTGGCGAGTCTCCATGTCTCAAGGTTTTAAAAACTCTCTCTGTTTCTTCAAATTTCTTTACACAGAGAACTAAAAAACTAACTGAACTCTTTGGATGCAGTTGTACGAGGATGATATGTGTTTGTGTATACTGGATACTAATCCACTAAGCAATGGGTAATATAGTCAACAAATCTTTGATTCTTTTTTTTTTTTTTTTAAAGAACAATCAAAATTGGTTTTGCCATATGCTCTGTTATATACTTGTGTGTTCTTGATTACTTGGTGCAATTTGGTTAGAATCTTGATTAATGGATTGCATTTTGTTACATGTGTTTGTTATTCTTGAATCTGATAGCTATGAACTTTTGTTCTTTGGGTGTTTCAGGCACTCCCTTATTATTCCCAAATTACATTATCCAACTTTGGAGGAAACTCCTCCCTCAGTAAGTTCCTCTTCCTACCACCTTGTATGTTTTATTTACTTATGGATTTTGGGAAATTACTTTTGTTCCATTTGTATGTCTTCTTGCTTGAAAGTTTTTTTTAGTATAGAAAATTTGTATATGCGTATAAGATTTTGATTATAGGTCTCCTCCAAGGAGAATGCAGGTCGTTTCTGCCATGTGTTCCAAAGTGCCTCTTATTAGTAACGCCATCGTGAAAGCTACTGACAGTGGTATGCTCTATAAGTTTTTTATTTCTCTATCCATCTCTGATATAATCAAATTATAAGAACTGTCTTTACATTTTAGTAATGAAATTGTAAGAACCTTAACATTTTGATAATGTAACTTTCCCTTAGGAACCCGTTCTCTCGATGATCTCAAACCCTTTTCTTTGCGCATCTCCGCATAACCTATGTCTACCATAGTTATTCTTATACAAAAGAGTACAAGGCTTTTTATTCAAGACCTTATCTATCTCATCATTAGTTGACGCAACCACTGAATACCTTACCTGGCTTGTGAACTAAGTTTCTTGTTCTTGTTATGTAAACATAGCTATCTTGTTATGCAAAATAAAATATAGACTTTGAACGGGTTTTGCCACTTGTTGTCATATTCTAAAGTAATCTTGCCATTCTTTCTGGAATCCTTTAACCATTTTTAGGTAGATGATTCTGATTCTGATCCTGATCAAACTATTTTATCAGATTCATTTAACTTATTGGTTAACAACGGCGCAGCAGCTGGACAAGTCATATTTCACGTAAGCACATACTGACTTCCTCAACTTTCTATTTCTCTTATTTCCTGAGGAGGGAACTTTCTACTAACAGTTCCTTATATTTTTGCAGACACACATTCACATAATCCCGCGTAAGGAACATGACTGCTTATGGGCTTCCGAGGTACAAAACAAGATCGAAACACTACATTTTTGAAAGGTGCATGAAAGTTGCCTGACTTGATGGTTTTCTTTTGTTTTGTGTGTGATGAACAGAGCGTACGGAGACACACGCTGAAACTTGACAAGGAAGCATCTCAACTGGTATCGCGTGTTCGACAGCAATTGTGTAGCCTTCCTCAAGAACAATTGGTTCAGCCCTCATAAAAGTCTCTTATCAAGAGATCACCATTGTTGTAACTTTAGATACAGAATCCAAACACGAAGTATATTCTGTATAGTTCATATTCAGTCTCGTTTTTGTTTATCCATGTTCTTGAATTTGTCGGTTAGTTTCTCAAGATATTTACTTATTTTAGTTATAGAAACAGAAGAGGTGGTTTAGTCTCATTCAAATCAGAGAGCTTGCTAGGCTCATCTAATTAGTAAAACTCCTGTATATAAAGTATCCAATTTGAGATTTAGGATTTTAATGGATCCAGAGGCATGTTAGGTTAATCTGATTAAGTCGTAAAACGATGACTTTAACCTTCTATGTTCCTTCTCCATCCCTCTATGGTCACAGCCACAGACGACAGTTTCTTAACTACGTTCGCCGTTATTCGAATCTATCTCTCAATACTTTCTAATCTACTCACAATTAAGTTTCCTAATCTTCTCCACTTTGAGATATATACTTACGATTGCCACCACTTCACCAAGTTGCACGGAAATGCTTACGTTTTGAACCAGCACCACCTGAGAGATTGACATGTTATATGTGAAATCTTGTGGAATTCCTCATCGGTTTACATTATACGTACAAGGCTTATGTAGCCAAAATAGTTACACAAATAGAGGAGAGGATCGAGGTGAGGTTCACACAATCTGGAACAATATTAACAACTTAAACAATTTCCTAGATACGTGTAACAAAATATATATATATGTCTTTCACCCTCCCGCAGTCACATCGTCGGAAGAACGGTGAGGCTGGTGCGAAACTCATTGTGAAGTGAACTCGGTAGGCCTTTTGTGAAAATATCTGCATATTGGAGTGAAGTAGGTACGTGCAGAACCTTGACCTCGCCGATAGCTACCTTGTCTCGGACGAAATGTATGTCGAGCTCTACATGCTTTGTTCGTTGGTGCCGTACTGTTTAGGTGAGAGGTAGACGGACCCGATATTATCACAGTAAACTACAAAGGCATGTTGAATTGGTCGGTGGAGCTCTAGCATAAGATTCCGTATCCAAGTGAGCTCGGCAACAGTGTTGGCGACGCCTTTGTACTCTGCCTCCGNTGGTATCGCGTGTTCGACAGCAATTGTGTAGCCTTCCTCAAGAACAATTGGTTCAGCCCTCATAAAAGTCTCTTATCAAGAGATCACCATTGTTGTAACTTTAGATACAGAATCCAAACACGAAGTATATTCTGTATAGTTCATATTCAGTCTCGTTTTTGTTTATCCATGTTCTTGAATTTGTCGGTTAGTTTCTCAAGATATTTACTTATTTTAGTTATAGAAACAGAAGAGGTGGTTTAGTCTCATTCAAATCAGAGAGCTTGCTAGGCTCATCTAATTAGTAAAACTCCTGTATATAAAGTATCCAATTTGAGATTTAGGATTTTAATGGATCCAGAGGCATGTTAGGTTAATCTGATTAAGTCGTAAAACGATGACTTTAACCTTCTATGTTCCTTCTCCATCCCTCTATGGTCACAGCCACAGACGACAGTTTCTTAACTACGTTCGCCGTTATTCGAATCTATCTCTCAATACTTTCTAATCTACTCACAATTAAGTTTCCTAATCTTCTCCACTTTGAGATATATACTTACGATTGCCACCACTTCACCAAGTTGCACGGAAATGCTTACGTTTTGAACCAGCACCACCTGAGAGATTGACATGTTATATGTGAAATCTTGTGGAATTCCTCATCGGTTTACATTATACGTACAAGGCTTATGTAGCCAAAATAGTTACACAAATAGAGGAGAGGATCGAGGTGAGGTTCACACAATCTGGAACAATATTAACAACTTAAACAATTTCCTAGATACGTGTAACAAAATATATATATATGTCTTTCACCCTCCCGCAGTCACATCGTCGGAAGAACGGTGAGGCTGGTGCGAAACTCATTGTGAAGTGAACTCGGTAGGCCTTTTGTGAAAATATCTGCATATTGGAGTGAAGTAGGTACGTGCAGAACCTTGACCTCGCCGATAGCTACCTTGTCTCGGACGAAATGTATGTCGAGCTCTACATGCTTTGTTCGTTGGTGCCGTACTGGGTTAGTTGAGAGGTAGACGGACCCGATATTATCACAGTAAACGACAGAGGCATGTTGAATTGGTCGGTGGAGCTCTAGCATAAGATTCCGTATCCAAGTGAGCTCGGCAACAGTGTTGGCGACGCCTTTGTACTCTGCCTCC
>NC_025695.1:36900680-36910107 GCF_000633955.1 Camelina sativa
GGACCTAGAAAGACACAGTAACCGGAAGTAGAACGACGGGTGTCTGGACAGCCTGCCCAGTCGGCATCGGAGTAAGCTGTAAGTGTATCTATTTGACCTCGGACCATCTGTATTCCATAATTGACTGTCCCTTTTAGATATCGGAGAATACGTTTGAGTGCAACGAGATGTGGTTGTCGTGGAGTGTGCATATAGAGGCAAATCTGATGAACTGCATAAGAGATATCTGGCCTTGTCAAAGTTAGATATTGGAGAGCTCCGGCAAGTTGGCGATAAGATGTTGGATCAGCGACTGGGTCGCCGTCGTCGATGGAGAGTTTTGACTTGAGGTCCACTGGAGTGGTCAGAGGTTTGCAGGCGGACATTCCAGCTCTAGCAAGTATGTCCTGCGCATAAACAGATTGTGATAAAAAGAGACCCCTTTTGTTGTACCCTGCTTTTGACGCAGTTTGCCCATGTCTGTCATCGAGAATTCTGATTTGAGCTTGGCAATGACACGTTGCAGTAATGTTGTTGTTGAGGCTGTGAGAAGGATGTCATCGACATATAAGAGCAGATAGGAGAAGTCACGTCCTTTCCTGAAAATAAACAAAGACGGATCTGCTTTGCTTTGAACAAAGCCCATGAGTTTCAAGAAAGATGTAAATCGAGCATTCCAAGCTCTAGGAGCTTGTTTAAGGCCATAGATCGCTTTGTTCAATTTGCAAACATTATTTGGATAGTTAGGATCAACAAACCCCGGTGGTTGATGCATATAGACAGTCTCTTCTAGATCCCCTTGTAAAAACGCGTTTTTAACATCTAATTGATGCATTGGCCATGCCAAACCAACAGCCACATTAAGAACCACACGAATTGTAGCAGGCTTAACGACCGGACTAAATGTTTCTGTGTAGTCGACACCCTCTTGTTGAGACTTTCCATTAGCAACCAATCTCACTTTATGACGTGACAAAACACCATTCTCATCGTACTTGTGTTTAAATAACCACATAGATCGAACAATATTAACATTAGGCGGACGAGGAACTAAGTTCCAACTCTTAGTTTTAATCATAGCACCATGTTCATCTGTCATTGCGGGATTCCAGTTAGGGTCTGAGAGGGCAGAGAGATGGCTTTTTGGTATTGGGGATTTGGTTTTGTGAAGAAGAGCGTTGGTTTTGGCAAGAAGTGATATCATCTGTCTGGGTTTGGTGATACCAGATTTGGATCTAGTTTGAATGGTAGAGGGAACACAAAAGATTGGGTCAGGACGAGGAGGGCGTGCTGGTGCTGTAAGTGGTGGGAGTTGCGGTGGTGAAGAGAATGGGGCTTGCAAGATGGATTTAAAGAGCGGTGATGGTTCAGTTGTGTCTAGAAAAAAATACGTTTCTTTTGGTGCAGAAAGGTTTGCAGCGGGAAATTTCTCTTCGTCAAAGAAAACATGACGCGAAATGATTATACGATTGGTTTTCAAATCTATACAGCGGTTTCTCAAAGTGCTTGATAACTGCTCTTTTTCGGGGTAGTGTTGGTTTCTCAAAATTAGTAATTAACAGATCATGTCATGATTTAATTAACAAAATATTATTTATTTCAATCATGTCATAAATGATTTAAATTATTTTCCTATTATTTCTTTGATTTTATTTTCAGTTAGTAATATGTGAAATCCATAATGTTATACGTTTTTGTAATATTTTTACTTTAATTATGCATTTGTCGTCAATTATAATTGTAGTAGTTTTATATTTTCCATTCAATTTTTTTTTGTCAACAACTTTAATTGATCGACTATTTTGAAGAATATTGTATTTTAATTTTTTTTAATCATTAAATTATCAAAATTTTATACATATTATCATCTTTATAATTTTTAAATTTATGTTTTCTGCTTTTTTCTTTACCTCAAATATTGCTACAGCGCATTGTTGTTGATCTTGTCCAAAGACCTTAACCCCCAATACAATTTTCAAACTTTACTTTAACAAACCTAATTCCTTTAATTTTCTCATATATTAACATGAGTCGTAACTCGTTAGGCAAATATTCAATCAATGAGTTTCCTAGATGTAAACAATTGGCATTCATACGTGTATATCCAACGTATAACCACAATTAATTTCGTAATGATAATAAGAAAAGTCTATTATATATGTTCCTTTGTGTTATTACTTGTTCTTCTTGTTAACCTCTAACCTATAAACGTAGCTGCTATCTGTAAGGAGCACAGTTATTTAATTGATTATTTTATCTTTTCATTTTGTCCAATTTAATAATTTCGGATCTATAAACAATGACCAAAGGGGATGGATCTGCGCCAAGTTGGACATATTATACATAGAATAATTCACACACCTCATAAAAATAACATTTCTCGTTAATTTACACACCTCTCTTTATCAAGACAAATTTCACCATATGTAACTTATATACATGATATAGGATGCATTTTTCTAATAGATTACTGCTTTCTAAAAGAATGTGTTTTTGTAAAGAGTGTACAGATTTTTTTTTGTCTCTTTTTCTCTCGTTGAAATGACCCAATTTTTTTTTTTAAAACAAAGTATTTAGTTAAGAGAGATTTACTCAAATGTTATAAATTATAGGTAATATTAACAGAATCTACAAAAAAAGATTTATTACTAGAATATTTCGAGTATTTTCAAAATACTCAGTGTACCCTTATTGTATGTTACCGGAAAAAATGTAATTACAAAAATGTCATTGCCACGCTAGATGCTACGTCAGAAATCGCTGACATGTATTAACCAAGCGTTACGGCTGAATTATGCTCTAATTCAGCCGTCCTTACGGCTGAGTTTTCACCTGATGGTTGAGTTGTCAAAATTTTGGCTGAGTTATCACTACGACACGGCTGAATTAACTTTTTCCGGGTGGCTCAATTATGAAAAATGGCTGACTTATGAGATGTAGTTACGGCTGAGTTATGGTTAAAAACTATAACTCAGCCGTGATAGGCTGACTTATCGTACAACTCGGCCATTTCACGGCTGATTAGTAGAAAAAGATTAATTACTAGAATATTATTCAGTTACAGCTGACTTATTAAACGATACGGCTGAGTTACATATTTTCAGTTGATGAAGCGGCTGAATTTGGCTGCCATTTTTTTGCTTTTTAATTACTTTAATGTTATTCATGTTGTGACTGAGTTATAATTTGTTTGATGGCTGAGTTTTATTTAGGCTGAGTTATAATTTGTTTGATGGCTGACTTGCCACGTCAGACGCATCATCCATGTCAGCATTCCATGTCATCATCTTTCTTCTCCGGAAATACGAAACGTCATTCCTTCGACTCTTGTTCTTACATGGTTTTTACCTTCTTCTTCACCTTGTTCTTCTACTTCTTCTTCACTTTCTTCTTCACCTTGCTCTTCACCTTGTTCTTCACCTTCTTCACCTTGTTCTTCATTTTCTTTCATGGATCCAGTTCCGGTACTAGTTGTTTCCGGTAATTGGGTAAAGAAACAGAGATATGTATTTAACACCGATGATAGAGGGTGTATAGTTGTGCAGATAGATGGAGGCACAACACACGACAAGCTTGTGGAGCTTGTTCTTGAAGACTACGGATTGGACGCGTTTAGCCATGAGCTAAATGTATGCTCTCGATGTAAACAAGTTGGGCACAATGCGAAAACTTGTCCGATGCAGTATTATTGTAATACATATGTTTTATTTTGTGCAATAACTCAGGCGTCAAGCATTATAACTCAACCGTCATATTAATCGACGAGACCTTTCATTTTTCGCTTTCAGATTATTCCTGGTGATAACTCAGCAACAAAACATTATAACTCAGTCGTCATATGAATCAACGAGACCTTTCGTTTTCTCGTAAATACTATAACTCATCCGTCAAGTAATATAAATCAATTGTTTGCTTTCAGATTTTTTTTTTTGATAACTCAGCCACAAAACATTATAACTCAGCCATCATATGAATCGACGAGACCTTTCGTCTTCCCGTAAATACTATAATTCAGCCGTTAAGTTTTTTTTTTTCGGGTTGTGATGTGGAAAATCAAAAATGATGTGTATTTTAATTTGCTGATGTGTATTTTTTATTATTTTTAATCAAAATTGAAAAACTAAATCCAAGGGATAAATTGTAATTACACCTAGAGCACTAAACATTTAAGCAATTTTTAGAAAATTTTTAGATATGAGGAAAAACCCAACTTTTGGATAATATATGAGTAATTCTTTCTTTAGTTCACTAGTGATTCCATAATCATTAACAACTTATCAACATTTAATACAAACATCAGAAATAATAATAATAATAAACCATCAATTAACTAACAAATAACTCCAATAATGAATAATCAATTAACTAATTATCATTCTAACATAAACTAGTAATAAATCAACCAACAAGGTTATAAAGCATTAGACCAACAATTTAGCAATATTTTAATGACTTGATTCTAGCAACATAACAGAAGTCATACATATATCAAACAAGCTACTAGAACATTCTCCTTTTCATTGCATTGATTCCACGATCCCACTTTGGCTCATGCACTACAAAAATAATGAGATGCGTGAGTATTACAAGATATACTCAGTGAGGCGATCCTCCCATCTACTCGGGTATACACATAAGCGAAAAAAACAAACACAAACAATATACAAAAGCAAGCGAACCAGACAACTTTGAACACAAGTATCGAACCTCCTTGTCGTCACGATAGACCTTACATCGATCGACACACCTCTTGCATCGATCAATGTATACCTTCGCATCGTTCGACGCACACCTTCCATCGATTGACATATCGTCTTTGCATCAACTGACACACTCCTTGCATCGATCAATGCAACCTCACGTCTCCTCTGAATCCCTAACTGCATCCACCGACACAATCTTTGCATCGATCGATGCAGTCGCGTGAATCATCGCTGAACACGATCTCTCTCGACATCTCTTGGCTCCAATCAACGCAACGTCGTCCATGATACCAAATCCGACCTCAACAGGCCATAACCTCCACGACAACCACGGACAAACAAGCACACAAGTAATCAGTCACCCAAAAATACACAAAATCACACATCTAATCGCTTAGATAAGTCATTGTCCCACACTCACCTCTTAAAGAAGACACTTCTAACACAACCACATCAAAAATCACACCACCAACCGCTTCTCTCTCGCCTCTTGCCTCACAGAAGGCTTACATAATGAGTTTACAGAGATTTCTCTTTCTCTCAAATTTCAGAAACAACAAACGGCTAAACCACACTATAAGACGTCAAATTTCCTTTAATAAGTGAGTCCTAGAGTTCTCTCTTTTAAACCGCATCAAACCAGAGACAGTGAAAGTAACCTAAGTGCAAACCACACAGTTTCATCAATCCATGCCCATCCTTGGCGTTGATCGATGCTCAAACCGGAAATTCGGTTCACGGGTGTTATAATTCTCCCCCACCAACATAAATTCGTATTCGAATCTTGAATAACCATCGGCTAAGGACTCTCGTGCAACCGTCTCCATGACCCGCACTTCCACTAACCAAAACTATAAAGGTCACCTCCAGGCGATAGACTCACGCTTCAAACATTATTTGCTCTCGACTTTTGGACTTGCCTTACTCATAAGTCACAACTTTGAGTTTTTATTGGCTGCTCAACAGGCCTTAGCCTGCATGTCACAATGTTGGCTCATTATCGGGCCTAAGCCCAAAAGCCATAATATATAAAGGAAGTCTAATATTAATCTCACGGGTTGCCACCCTACTGCTTGCCCCCGGATTATCATCCAGAGTTGGTATACCAGTCATACTCTCAAGCCACAAAGTCTCCAAATATGACGGTACTATGAGAACTAAAGTTCTCCAAAGAGTCGTTCAAGATCAACTATCCTTAGAGCCATATCTCCTAACCAGGTCTCCCTCTTGTGGCTCGCGTAAAACATCACAATATCCTACCAACCACATATTCCCGCACTGGAATACCTCATGACCACATAAGGATCATAAAAATGCCACAAAGGTCGCCACTAAGGCTAACAAATATCCTAAACAAAACCGCCACCAAGACCAAACAAATGTCCTAAAAAGGACCCCACCAAGGCCAAACAAATGTCCTAAAGAGGACCGCCACTAAGGCCAAAAAAATTTCCTAACAAGGACTGTCACCAAGGTCACACATCCAAAAGATCCATCACGAGGACCACATGTTCTGAAGGACCGTCATGACGACAAAACGTCCCGAAGGACCATCTAAACAGGCAAGACATTCCGAAGGACCATCACAAAGACCATACATCCCAACGGACCACCTAAACAGGCTACACATCCCGAAGGACCGTCTAAATATGCAACATTAGCTAAACATCCCACCACAAAGGTCACACAATTGGCTAAAAAGCCCGCCACAAAGACCACACAATTGGCTACAGAGCCCGCCATAAAGCCACACAATTGGCTATAGAGCCCGCCATAAAGCCACACAATTGGGTAAATAGCCCGCCACAAAGGCAACACAAGTGTCACCAAGGCCCACAACCACTAAAAATGGACAAATTTTAACTCACATAAAACTTTTTATTTTTATAAACTTTCCACTTTCGGAAACCACAACAGTATTTCCTTTCTCATGCAAATGCAAGTCAAATCCAAAAATACTCATCTTATTATTAATCATTAAATGTCATAATCATTACAACTCCAAGCAAAAATACATAATGAGAATAAGATACAAATGCACAAAGCTAAAACGCAAACTGCAGCCCATAATAGGCAAGCTCAAGCCTCGATTTGCTTCTCGAACCACTTCTTGAATCTTGCCTTCATCCTCGCCTCTGGCTCCCAAGTCTTCTCCTCAACACCATCACGGTCCCATATGACTCTCATCAAAGGAACCTTCTTCCTCCAAAGTTCCTTGACCCTCCTCTAGAGCACCCTCATTGGTCTCGCCTCCAAAGTCATATTTGGCTGAAGATCTACAGGAATCTTAGCCAACAACTGATCTTCTCTGTGAAGACACTTCCGCAGCATCAACAAATTAAAGACCTTGTGGAACGCACGCATAACATCAGGCAACTCAAGCCTATATACAAATGGTCCCACCCGCTCAACCACTCTGAACGGACCCATGTGCCTCAGACTCAGCTTAGTCTTTGACATTGAACTGTTCGGACCCCGCAATATAGCCATCTTGAGGTACACTCTATCGCCAACCTGAAACTCAAGATCTTTCCTCCTCTTATCAGCATAACTCCTCTACCGATCATGAGCCTCCTTCATGTTCAGCTTCAGAACTTGGATCTTCTCTGAGGTCTCCTGAACAAAATCCGCACCAAATATGCTTCTTTCCCCCACCTGATTCCAGCATAACGGTGTACGACATGGCTTCACATACAACGCCTTACATGGAGCCATCCCAATACTCGTCTGGTAGCTGTTGTTGTAAGCAAACTCTACCAAGCTCAGGTAATCCTACCACGAACTCCATTGTAATCATGTCCCACTTCCACTCCTAAATGGAACTCTGCAATAAGCAGCTCAGAACATGATGCTCAGTCTTCACTAGTTGGCAGATGTCCCACTTCGTGACCCAACAAATAAATCCAATAATGAATAACCAATTATCATTCTAACATAAACTAGTGATAAATCAACCAACGAGGTCATAAAGCATTAAACCAGGAACCTAGCAACATTCTAGTGACCCGAATCTACCAACCTAACAGAAGCCATACGCATGGTCCAGCCACTAGAACATCCTCCTCTTCATTGTCTTGATTCCACGATCACACTTTCGCTTTACCTGCTCCACAAATACAATGAGATGCGTGAGTATTACCAGAAATACTCAGTGAGGCGATCCTCCAATCTACTGGACTATACACACAAGCGAAAAGACAAACACAAAAAATACAAAAAAGCAAGCAAACTAGACAACTTTGAACACATGTGTCATGCGATACTCGTCGTTATCACGATCGACCATGCGTCGACCAATGCACCTCTTGAATCGATCGATGCAATGCCTTTGCATCAACCGACACACTCTTTGCATCGATTGATGCATCGCCTTTACGTCGATCAATGCAACCTCGTGTATCCTCTGAATCCCTAACTACATCGACTGACGCACTCCTTGCATAGATCGATGCAGTCACGCGAATTATCGCCAAACGCGATCTCTCTCGACATCTCTTGGCTTCAACCAACGCCACATCGTCTGTGATACCAAATCCCCGACCTCAACAAGGCCATAACCACCACGACAACCAAGCACAAACAAACACATAAGCAATCAATCACCCAAAAACACACATCTTCTCGCTTAGATAAGGCATGGTCCGCACTCACCTCTTAACAAGATGATTCTGACCCAACCAAGATGAAAATCACACCACTAACCGCTTCTCTATCGCCTCTTGCCTCAGATCTTTACTCTCATGGACAAATCACAGATTCTCCCAGAAATCGACACAAAAGACTCACAGAATGATTTTACAGAGATTTCTCTTTCTCTTAATTTTTAAAAACGACAAACGGCTAAACCACACTCTAGGACGTCAAAATTCCTTTTATAAGAGAGCCTTAGGGTTCTCCTCTTAAACCATATCGAACCGGTGACATTGAAAATAAGCCGAGTGCAAACCACACAGTTGCATCAATTAATACCCATCCTTGACGTCAATCGATGCTAAAATGGAAATTCGGTTTGCAGCTATTACACTAATGCAAAGTTATATTTTAAATATTTATTAGAAATTAACTTGAAAACAAAAATTCGAAGACTTGTTTCTTTTCGAGTTTGACATTATTAGATAATAGATATATTTTCTCACTGCATATCATGACCACTTGAATTTTGATTTTTCTTTACTTTTTCAAATAATTTTGTGTAGTATGGAACGAGTAACGTTGTTTCGTTCTTGGTCAAGGACTCAATAGTGTATAAGTGGTTTTGTAAAAGGAGTATAGAATACGTAATTGTATATGTGAATTATCTAAATCATACTAAATCACTATGTATCTACTACTTCTTACTTTCTTAGTAACATTACAAAATCAAAGTATTTACAAACAATCAAAAAAATAACTCTAGTATAAAAGATGCTCAATGTTTAATATATATTAGAACAAAAATCAAAATATTTTTTTTACTATATAACCCGTATTTCTACTAGTAAGTTAAACCTTTTTTGGTTAAAGTTTAATAATACATTATTATTAAAATGATCACCAAGGTTAAAAACTCACTTACCATTTTATATAATATAGTTTAGACGAATAATGTCGTGTCACAGTAATTTTGCCTTAAAAATCAAGCAACACCAATTAACAATTCATCTATTTGGTCACTCTTGAGCTGGCTTTTAAGGTCTTTGGGCTCTAATCTATAAAGACATGAACAATCAGACGAGTAATTTAACCTTCTGCCTGAGGCTAAAACA
>NC_025695.1:36911173-36914360 GCF_000633955.1 Camelina sativa
GGTGGTGGTGGCGGCGGTGATGGTTTTATCATCAGAGAGCTCATTGGTAAGCTTGGTAACATAGGGAATCACAACAGCTCCGGTGAGATCTACGGAGGAACAACTCCGATGTCTAGGTCCGCCTCGTGTTACGCAACTCCGATGAGCTCTCCACCGCCGCCGTCGAATTCGAATTCTCATATAATGATGAACAGAACGACGCCGTTGACTGAATTCTCAGCGGATCCGGGTTTTGCGGAGAGAGCTGCGAGATTCTCTTGCTTTGGTAGCCGGAGCTTTAATGGAAGAACCAATTCAAATCTTCCGGTTAACAACAACAACGTCGTCAACAACTCCGGGAAACTGACACGTGTCTCAAGCACACCGGCTCTGAAGGCTCTCGTTTCACCGGAAGTCGCACCGATGATTCCCGGCGGAGAATTTTCCCGAAAGAGAAAAGTTCTGCCGAAAGGGAAATCCAAAGAAAATCCCATTTCCACAGCTTACCCATCTCCTAGTTTCTCAAAGGTACAGATAATTTTCCCGGAAAGTTTCTTACTTTTTTCCCGGAAAGTTTTATTTTTTTTTCCCCTAAGCTTTTTCAAATGTTGGAAGACCCGCTTTTTATTCGAAGAACCCAATTCTTAAAAAAGTCAGCTTTTTCATAAAGTGATTAACTTTTAATTTTTTTTTTTTTTTAATTTTGTAGACGGCGGAAAAGAAAGAAGATTGGAGTGGAAAAGGAAGTAAAAGCTCAGAAGAAAAAGGAGGAAAAAGGAGAAGAGAGGATGAAGAAGATGATGATGTAGAAGAAGAAGAAGGGGAAGGGAACAAAAACAATAACACTAAACCACCTGAGCCTCCTAAAGATTACATCCATGTTCGAGCTCGACGCGGCCAAGCCACCGATAGTCACAGCCTCGCCGAACGAGTAATTATTTCACTTCTCCTATAATAACAACATTATGTAGTCAAATTAGTCGAAACTACCAAAGTTTCGTGATAGTTGGACTCTTAGTTTGATCATTAGTTGTTGTTGACATGTACAATAAATCGCTAGGCGTTAGTTAGGCGTCGAGAAATGGCATATCGTTGAATCGGTCTATATTGTTTGTCGCTTAAATTGTTAGTTTAGATTGATATAGTTTATTAGATGTGATAAGAATTTGAGTTTGATATGTTCTTTTAATGTTTGGTTTAGGTTCGGAGGGAGAAGATTGGTGAACGGATGAAGCTTCTTCAAGATCTTGTGCCCGGATGCAATAAGGTGAGACTTTTTTTTAATTTAAAAGTCTTTGATTAATTTTTTTTATGAACTCTACTGTTGATTAGTGTAATTAGAAAATTAATGTTTTTGTTTATACGATGAAAGGTTACTGGAAAAGCACTGATGCTTGATGAAATTATAAACTACGTACAATCATTGCAAAGACAAGTTGAGGTACAATTATTATTTATTTTGATTCTAATTAATTGTAATTAATGATAACATCTAAATTCTAATTAATTGTTTCATTTCATTCATTAATCACCGAATTTTAATTATTTGCAATGATTTTTTTCTTTTAATTATTTTCTAATGTTTGTGTTTTGTTTGTTTAATAATGGCAGTTCTTGTCAATGAAGTTATCATCAGTGAACGACACCAGGCTGGAATTTAACGTGGACGCTCTTGTGTCAAAGGATGTTGTAAGTCACCTTAAACATTAACATCAATTTAAAAACCATTGATAATGATAATTTGAGATTAATCATTATCAAATCCTTCTCTTTTTTGTTTTTTTTTTTTTTTGTTTTGTCATCTCACTCATTATCTTATATCAAATCCTCTCTTTTCCCTTTTGTTCAATCGACACATTAGCATTTAATCAGGCAGCTTTTTGATTTCCTTTTTAAAAGTACCTTTTGTGTTTTTCTATTAAATATTGTGCAATATTTTTTACAAGTTTGAATTTATTCAGATGATTCCATCAAGTAACAACCGATTGCATGAAGAAGGACTCCAATCAAAGTCTTCAAGTCATCATCATCAACAACTTAATATTTACNGACCACTTGAATTTTGATTTTTCTTTACTTTTTCAAATAATTTTGTGTAGTATGGAACGAGTAACGTTGTTTCGTTCTTGGTCAAGGACTCAATAGTGTATAAGTGGTTTTGTAAAAGGAGTATAGAATACGTAATTGTATATGTGAATTATCTAAATCATACTAAATCNACAATTACATCCCAATAACATGATGCTCCAATCTCCCATAAACTCTTTGGAAACGTCTTGCTTAGCCAGAAGCTTCACTCACTTACAAACACTTACGCAATTCACTGACTCAATTTCTCAGGTTTTAAATTCCTTCTATGATTTTTTTCTTCCTTGATTCTATTTTTCTTTAGTCAAAAGATTATAACATANACTTCTTACTTTCTTAGTAACATTACAAAATCAAAGTATTTACAAACAATCAAAAAAATAACTCTAGTATAAAAGATGCTCAATGTTTAATATATATTAGAACAAAAATCAAAATATTTTTTTTACTATATAACCCGTATTTCTACTAGTAAGTTAAACCTTTTTTGGTTAAAGTTTAATAATACATTATTATTAAAATGATCACCAAGGTTAAAAACTCACTTACCATTTTATATAATATAGTTTAGACGAATAATGTCGTGTCACAGTAATTTTGCCTTAAAAATCAAGCAACACCAATTAACAATTCATCTATTTGGTCACTCTTGAGCTGGCTTTTAAGGTCTTTGGGCTCTAATCTATAAAGACATGAACAATCAGACGAGTAATTTAACCTTCTGCCTGAGGCTAAAACACTAGAGATATTTTGACCATGTTATATATTATATGATACAAAGAACACTCGCCGATGAGCACTACTAGTTGTATGATCAAGATCTATCCCATACCTGATATTTAATTAGCATGTCTTAGACCTTTCTTCATTAGATAACTTAAAAAATGAGTCCACAAAAAACAAAAAAATACTAAACTTTGACATTCATGTAGAATAATGTTAACGTCGAAATTGTAAAAACAATTACATATTTATTAGCAAAACATATCTCTCAACGTCAAAGGCCCGGCAAACAACTCCTAATCTCCGGCCGTTACGGTGCAACACACAAAATGATACTAATTTTTTTTAATTATAATTTCATTAAATGATTTATGATTATAAAAACAAAAACATAATA
>NC_025695.1:36916462-36918144 GCF_000633955.1 Camelina sativa
TTTTTTTTTTTTTTTTTGTTTTGTTTTGTCACCTCACTCATTATCTTATATCAAATCCTCTTCTTTTTTGTTTTTGTTCAATCGACACATTAGCATTTAATCAGGCAGCCTTTTGATTTTCTTTTTAAAAGTACCTTTTGTGTTTTTCTATTAAATATTCTGCAATATTTTTTACATGTTTTAATATATATTTGAATTTATTCAGATGATTCCATCAAGTAACAACCGATTGCATGAAGAAGGACTCCAATCAAAGTCTTCAAGTCATCATCATCAACAACTTAATATTTACAATAATAATAATTCACAATTACATCCCAATAACATGATGCTCCAATCTCCCATAAACTCTTTGGAAACGTCTTGCTTAGCCAGAAGCTTCACTCACTTACAAACACTTACGCAATTCACTGACTCAATTTCTCAGGTTTTAAATTCCTTCTATGATTTTTTTCTTCCTTGATTCTATTTTTCTTTAGTCAAAAGATTATAACATATATTTATTTGTGTGATTTTCCAGTATCAAATGTTTAGCGAAGAAGATTTACAAAGCATTGTAGGAATGGGAGTGGCACAAAACCCCAACCATGAATCTCAACACATGAAACTTGAGCTTTGATCAACCATTTTTATCAAGGTCTCAAGGAAGAAAAAGAGAGAAAAAAAGGATTGATGGGTGTACATAACCATACCAATATATGTGATTTATTCATATACTCATCTCCATTTATATATATACACATTTATGAAAGTAACTTTTTTTCTTCACTTACTTTTTCTTTCTGTTTTACCATTATGTTAATTATATTATATTTGTCATCTTCCAATTCATTATTAGGGTTCAATTGTACTATTATACACTTTGGTTTCCTTTGGATTCCTTTTGCTTTTCTANTTTAATTATAATTTCATTAAATGATTTATGATTATAAAAACAAAAACATAATATAATGTTTTCATCTAAACAAACTATATAAATCAAGTTTAGCGACCATTTAAGCATTTGCCCCTACCATTTTACGTTTCTCTTCTTTCTCCTCCGACACACTCCAAAACTCATAAATCTCTTTGATGTGAATTTGACTATTTCTACGTAATTTAGGATCTTACTATAATCTTACTGCATCTCCTTTTTTTTTTTTTAATTCTTTTCAATTCCTAATGGAGAACGAGTTGTTTATGAACACAGAGTTCCCACCACCGTCGGAGTTCGAGCCACCGTCTTCTTCATCGGCGATGATGCTTAATTGGGCTTTAATGGATCCAAATCCACAACAAGATTCTTCTTTTCTATGGGAAAAGTCAACGGACCAACAACAACAACAGAGCATCTTTGACTCTGCTTTGAGCTCATTAGTCTCATCACCGACGCCGACAAACTCAAACTTCTCAGGCCGTTGCGGTGGTGGTGGCGGCGGTGATGGTTTTATCATCAGAGAGCTCATTGGTAAGCTTGGTAACATAGGGAATCACAACAGCTCCGGTGAGATCTACGGAGGAACAACTCCGATGTCTAGGTCCGCCTCGTGTTACGCAACTCCGATGAGCTCTCCACCGCCGCCGTCGAATTCGAATTCTCATATAATGATGAACAGAACGACGCCGTTGACTGAATTCTCAGCGGATCCGGGTTTTGCGGAGAGAGCTGCGAGATTCTCTTGCTTTGGTAGCCGGAGCTTTAA
>NC_025695.1:36920330-36924785 GCF_000633955.1 Camelina sativa
GCTTTTCTAATGTAATATCATTGTAAGTTTGTTACCTTCCACAACATTCCAAGATAATTAATCTACTCTATTTTAGGCAAAATTATATATTGATAAAAAAAATACATCTATAAATTAATAAAATATCATAGTTCCTAGTGTTATTAATTTATTATGGTTTTAGTATTTATTCAAAACAAAAACATTCCACATAATTGTTTGTTCAAAAAAAAAACTATTCCACATAATTAATATTTTCTGGTTAATTGATATCAAATGTTCTAGTTTACAACAAACTAGGTAATAACCCATGCAACAGCACGGGATAAAAATTTTATTTGAGATATTACATTTGTAAATATATTTATTTCGTATAATATTTATAATACAAACTATATTGGTTTGAATTCATCAAGTTTATGAAAGTTTAAAATAATAATTATTTCACCATAAATTTCAGATTGACATGATGGCAGATCTGGATCGAATGTGAACCAAATTAGTGATCAGTTCGATTTTTATCAAAGTCTTGAACTATCAAATCAGATAAAAATCATAAAAAACTAAAATTTCATGAAACAAATGATATAAATAAAATTGTTAACTCGGTCAAACCCGTCTACTAAGTCATACTGCAATGGGTTTAAATATTTTGAGCCGCTCTTTGCATCTATCCCGCTTGAATTCATGAGATCCACGGGTAACCCACATGCATTTCAATAAAGATCATTTTTTCTAATATATAAAATCTATTTAAAGCTTAAACTTAAATTATATTAATAAATTTATGTGATAAAGTTTTTAAGAAGAACACATTTGTTTTTGTTTTGTTAAAAACACAATGACATATAACTCTAAATAATAAATCAAAATGATGCTAAATAACTAATGTGTCTCTAGCTCTCTAGGACACATTAATATATAGGTGATTGTAAGCAATCTTATCTAAATCTAATTATTGACATCATAAACTTTAGGACAAAGAACTTTCCGACAAATATCATTAGACAGAAAGTAACCTCTAGATAATTAATCAAATTCGTAATGATGGACTATAATCTAATTTATCAAAATTACGAAACTTTGATTTTTATATTTTGTTACTTGCTAATAAGTCAACATCACCTTCATTCCTAGATTCTTTTCGATTTGATATTTGGTAATGTTAACCAGCTGTGTGAGGTGTTGTGTCTTTATCTCTGTTGTCTTTGGAGTAGAGGAGGGATTTGTTTACAAATATTATAGTAGAGTGGGATCAAGTTGTGATTTCTGAAAATTAAATCTTACGTTCCTCTCATGTTTTCTTTGACCGGTTTACGTCGTAATCAACCAATGATTCGATGATCAACCAACTATTTTAATGCAATTTTTTCATAGCTTTGCGCAAAAAAAAGAAAAAAAAAACTTTCCATAGCTTAGAATAAACATTTCATCTCTAGATCGACTAATTCATCATGTATATATAGTAACGTCGGGATCACAGTCACTCCGTAGTTATTTACAAATTAGTCACCGAACACTCTTACAAAACTACGAATTACGCGTATTTTAACCGTGGTTATGTGTCACGTAAAGCCACAAAACATTTAGATCACGATCGTATAGATATGATTTTTTTCGTGTCTATTCGTGATTGTTTGGTCATACACTCGTATAGCCACAACATTTTGGCCTTAGTCACGGATTTTTTCATTACTATATGCACTATGTTTTTACTAGTACAAAAATGGTGTGTAAGTACAAAAATATCTTTTCTTATAAATTGATGTAAGTTTTTTTTTTTGTTTATTATGCCAATTCCTGGTGCACAAAAACAAAAAAATTGCCAATTCCTATATTTTTTTCTTATATAAAAATATCCTTTTTAGTTTCTTTTCTTTTTTTTGGCCAATTTCCAAATACAATTCTAGGTCATGTTTGGATTGTACAATTCCCCAAATATATTATGAGTTGACCTTGACCAGCTTCCGGTAAATGCTTTTTTTTTTTTTTTATCATCTTTGGTTTCGGGTAAATTTTTTCTTGGAAAATATGCAATGCAGGCAGAATCTCTCGATTAATTTAGACTCCATAGGGTGGCTCAATTACTTTCTTTCACTTTTGGTAAGAATTTCTCAATTTAGTGAAAGTAATTAGAAAAATACTATGGTAAACCTTCGTATTCACCTCTTCCCCTCTCAACCAATCAAAATGTTTTATCTAATATTTTATTTAAAAAATAATCAAAATTAAATTAAAAGCAAAACAAATTAAGAAAAACAAATTCTGTATACTTTTATTTAAAGAAAGTTAAATATTGCCTTGGTTTAGATTTTACAATTAAACGAGGTTATATATCGGTTTGAGTTTATAAATAAGAATTAGGGTTTAGATTTTATAATTAAAACGAAATTATATGTCGGTTTGGGTTTATAAATGAGGTGGTTAGGGTTTAGATTTTACAATTAGAACAAAATTATATGTCGGTTTGGATTTACAAATGAGATGGTTATGGTTTAAATTTTACAATTAGAACGAAATTATATGTCGGTTTGGGTTTACAAATGAGATGGTTAGGGTTTAGATTTTACAATTAGAATGAACTTATATGTCGGTTCGAGTAGTGTAAAATACATATATGAGATTTCAAAAATGCATTTTCTTCTAGCATTAGCGTAATAAAAGAACCAATGATAGGTGTATTAATCATTCTCTGATTATCTGAAGATTAAGTGATGAATTGTATATTGTGAAAGGGGAATTAACGAAAAATATAGCAATCACATGGGGTATGCACTCTGATTCGTGGACTTAGCACACAGAATAATGATATTCGATTAAACTAATCACCAACTACTTTCAAGTTCATAATTGAAAAGTTGTTAATTAGAAGTTCTAAACTTATATATAAATCTTTAGGGTTCTATTAGTCTTCAGTTGCAGCTTTAGTTATAATTTAGAATTAGACACTGAATTATTGGACGTAGGAATAGGTGGGGTGAATTAATTGAATTTAATTTACTAAAAATTTAATCCATTGTAATTTGATCGCTATAATAAAAAGGAGAAGATGCTTTGAATGTGGGGGTGGTTTATATTTTTATTATCGAAGAGTAGTTGCATCTCAATCGGAAATTTAATGACATTTAAAAATGGTTAAAGTAATCACAGTGTACATGTGACATACTTTTTATGTCTAAAGATGTTGTAATAGTGGCAAATCACTACTTAAGTATTATGTCTAACAAAGCTTATTCTTTTCTTCGCATTGATACCAAAAAAAAAAGAAGAAGATGGTGTTAACTAGGCCTGCGAGTATACCTACGAGTTCAGGTATACGGGTTGGGTCTGGTTGTTTTTTTGGTTATTCAGGTATTCAGGTTTTCAAAAACTCTACGGAACATAACCAAACAAAAAATAAGTTCGGGTTGGGTCAAGTAGGAATTGTCTTAGATTTATCCGGTTTAAATCCAAACACCGATTGAAATCGGTTCAAATCCGGTTAAAATCAGTTTAATTACAATATACTTTGGTATAATTTTTGTTTTTCTTATCAAAAAAATCGGGTAATCGAGATGGATCGGCTACCGAACCAAATTTTCAAATTTTCCGAATTAAACCAAACTCTAAATTTGGTTGAACCGAAACCCAAAAAATTTGGGTCGGATCGGTTCGGCGGCTTCGTGTCGAAACAAAGTCGCATGCCTAGTGTTAACCCATTAAATATTAGGATATTTCTCTATATATTTTTTTCCCAAAACTTGATATCAAAATTACCGGCTTCTCTCAAAGTCAACCATAACACCTCTTTACTCCTCGGATTCAGATCCCGTCACCAAGTGTTCCACTTAGTCGCAGTTGGATAGGAGCTCTGTTTTGACGCTCGAGCTGTGAAAGATCTTAACAAGGCACTATAACCCAAGTTTTATACTTCAAAAATCCATGACTGTTCCAAATCCTTCTTTGTCCTCCCGTAGCATACATTTGTGTCAATCCATGGAACCAACTGTCTGAAGACTACAATTGGAACATAATTGTGATACCTCGGTTTCAGAGACATGCAGAGAGGTTTAAAAGAATTGATTTGACCACCTATGTAACCAAAATGCATTTATCTTTTTGATCAAGGGTCCTGAGAGAACTCCAGAGTTAAGCGTGCTTGAGCTAGAGTAATCTCAGGAAGGGTGACCTTCCATGAAGTGATTGTAGGAACTGTGCAAGTGAGGACAAAACAAAGGGAAAGATCACGTAGTACTTTGTAGGGACGGTAACAAGTCTTTAAAGCCTCGTGGACGTAGCAAATCGACTATTGGATACGCATTGGCTGACGGGCCTAACGAAAGGACATGGGGCCTATTAAAGAAGGTGGACCCATGGACTAGGAGTGAACATAGGACCCACTAAGAGGTGGCGGTCGGGACATTACAAATGGTATTAGAGCCGAACCTAGACGAGTGTGGAGTCGAGGGGGCTCACACGGCCGGGGGTGGGGCCGAG